>NC_143560.1:90977282-91132065 GCF_054136105.1 Typopeltis vanoorti | reverse complement strand
GTCAGTGCCCTTGACCATTTTGTTTAATTTGAGCCTCAGGACTGGGTCAGTCCCAAGGGGGTGGAAAGAGGGGAAAATAGTTCCACTGCACAAAGGTGGTTCCAAGGCTGCTGTTGAAAATTACCGGCCAATCAGCATAACAGGAATCATTATCAAGGTCTTAGAGAAAATAGTCAAGAGGAAAATACAAGATTGGATAGAAGAAAATGGGATACTGTATCGGGGACAGCATGGTTTTGTGAAGGGTAGGTCATGCCTCAGTAACTTGCTCACGTATTATAACACAGTGACGGCTGAACTGGATAAGGGTAATGGGTTTACAGTGATTCTACTGGACCTTGCTAAGGCCTTTGACAGGATACCACATGGAATTCTAATCAGTAAATTGCAGCATATGGGAATGGACATAGGGTTCGTGAGATGGATAGGAGGGTGGTTGACGGAGAGATATCAGAGAGTGGTTTACTCAGGAGTAGAGTCCACAAGACGGCCTGTGACTAGTGGTGTGCCACAAGGATCTGTTCTTGGACCACTGCTGTTTAATTTGTTCATAAATGATATAGGAAAGGATCTGAGAGGAACAGTTCATTTGTTTGCGGATGATGCGAAGTTGGGTAGGGCATAGTGAATGCAGATGACGTCAAAATTTTGCAGGATGATTTGGATAGATTGGAGGTCTGGGCTAAGGAGAATGGATGTCAATTTAATGTGGCAAAAGGTAAGGTTATTCATTTTGGGGTGAAAAGATTGGTGGCAGTTTACTGCATTGGTGGAACCGTGCTCCAGGAAATTGATGAGGCACGAGATTTAGGAGTGTTGGTGGATAAGGAGTTGAAGTTTAGGGGGCACATTGCAAAAGTGGCCAAATCAGCTCATCAAATCACTTGGTTGCTGAAGAATACGTTGACAAGCAGGTTATTGTTCCTCTCTATCGAGCCTTGATAAGACCCCATCTCGACTACTGTGCTCAGATTTGATCACCTAGGTTTCTTCTTGATGGGGAGGAGGTGGAGAGGATCAGAGGCGAGCGACCAAGATGATAGCATGTCTGTGGAATGAACCGTATGAGAACAGGTTGAGGATTTGTGGGTTGCAAAAATTGGTTGATAGGCAGAGGAGGGGAGATATGATTGAGACATTCAAATTACTGAAGGGTTTCTATAAAATTAATTCAGAAGATATTTTTGAGAACAGGGCTGGTTGTGGGAGGACTAGGGGACATCCATGGAAAATGGGCAAAAGTGTGATTAGTAAAGATGTTAAAACATGGGTTCTTTACTTTTAGAGTAGTGAATGAGTGGAATGCGCTCCCTGAGTCTGTGGTGGATGCTGGGACAGTGAATGAGTTTAAGGCGAGGTATGATAGATACTGTATGAATGTCGAATAGTTGTGATGAATATGATTTGCGGTCTCCCTCGATGAGTCTAATGACTCCCTGGAGTTGCCTGTAATAATAGTAATAAGGGAGATGATACAGTTACTATAATCACTTTGTAGATGAAGTCATGGTGTGGAATTGGGGGGGGGGGGGGAGTTGAACACAATAATTAACAAGGGAGGAACTTGTGTGTCAATTTTATTTCTGTAAAATTTACCCAAGTATCAAGGGCATCAGCAGTATGAAATTCAGATTTTGACTATGGTAAGATGTATGAAGAGTAGTTTCCCATGAGGAGAGGAGAACTTCAGTCCATTGCTTCTATTCATATTGAGTCAGTGAAGTAAAGTTTCACAGCTTTCTTTGTAGAGTTGGTCTCTAAGAAAAACTTCTTTTGTGTAGGACTTTAATCTTCTACTGATTTATCCAACGTTTGATGGAAATAGTATGTTCAGAAAGTCCAGATTGTCCCAGACCATGGTATCTAATGTAATTGAGATGTTCATCATGATGAACAGCTTCAGATCTACCAGTTTAGCCAAAGTAAGATAACCTACAATGCAAGGAATGTGATAAATACCAGGTAGGTTAAAAACAGAAGTTGATTCTTTGCATAGGGCCTAGAAGATAAAAAAGTTTGTTGATTGAGAAAAATCACATTGAGTCCAACGATCTAAGTAGTTTGGTAATTCTCTTGACAATACAGGGTGGCAATATGCTTAATAACTTATTGGAGGCAGGCAATGAAAGAGCGCTATAACCATTAATGACCTTGTCTCAGATTTTCATATCCATTTATTAAAAAGGAAATATAATGATCCTTTTCTACTTGAAGAGTAAACTGCATATAAGGATGAACAGCATTAAACTTTGTAATGAAATCTTGAAATTCAATAAAGGAACTCTTCTATACTGCAAAAATATCCACGTATCTGTACCTAGAAGGCCTAGGATAGATGTTATTGAGCTAATGCTCCTCAAATTCATGAAACTCCCCCCCCCCCCCCCCCAATCATGGATAGTAGAGTAGTAGAGGGATAGTAACATGTCCCTGGTTCTCTTTGGGTGAGAGCACACCTAGTTTTGCTCCAGACTAAATCAGGACGCATCTGTTAATGATAGTAGAGGAAATGTGCCCACTTAAGAGCAACAGTTGAAAATGGTATTACATGTGAGGGTTGTGAATCTGGTGTGAGGTTGAAATTAATAGAATAGTATATCTAATAGGATGTTGTTACAGGCCAAGGAGAGCACTTATTGTAAAATGTTTTAGCAAATTGGTTTTCTATAATTAAAATCCTAATGGGAGATTTTAATTATAGAAATGCAGATTGGAATAAGGAGAGTGAATCTGTTAAATTTATGAGGGATAACTCTTAAGCATGTGATAGAAGCAAACTGAAGTTTTTGAGTGTTGCATTTGGTGATATCCTCACAGGATGTTTTTAATTATGGTATCAGCATTGCTGCCAATTGGTGAGAGTGATCATCAGGTACTGGTTTGGGAAATGGTTAAATAGCAAAAAGTCAAAAAGGGATTTAGTGGAATTATAAGGTGGGTGATTATATAAGAGAGGCCCCATTAATACTTTGGGTTGATGAGCCATGCAAAAAAGTTGACAGAGCATGGGAATTGATAAAGCAGCATCTGACACAAGCAGTGCATAACTATATATCAAGAGTTCAGTAAATAAATAGGGCAGGAGTGATATGGAGGAACAGAAATCATGCAAGTGGTATGATAGAAAAGAGCAAGTTACAAAGGAGGTACAAGATGGTCAGTGGCGAACAGGTACATAAGGAGTATAAAGTGCAAGCTAGAAAGGTGGCAAACATGGTAAAGAAAGAAAAGTGTTGTGTGAGGGGAGATTGGATCTTCAGGCCAAAGATAATTCAAAGGAATTCTTCTGCTATATGACAAACATGAGGAAGAATAATTATGGAAGGGCAATACTGGTGTATAGTTATGGTAGCAGAGTGGCCGTTGCATGAGATGTAGTGGAATTATTTAATGAGCATTTTATCAGTCTATATCATACTAACATAAATTACGCTGGGCATCATGTAGACAGGAGGCAAAAATTAATGGAATTAGAGATGTATTGGGTGTTTATGTAAAAATGGATAACATATCAATGTATTTTTAAGAAATGTGCAAAGAGGTCAGCTGTGGTCTTGAATGGATTATTTAATGAAAGTCTTGCAGGAAAAAGTTCTTAAGAAGTGGAAAGAAGGTAATATAGCACCACTCCACAAGCAAGATGGTTCTAAGATTGAAATTTCCAGTTATGGACCGGTCTGTATATCTGCAGTTGTAGTCAAAATATTGGGGAAGTTGATTAGGAATGAAATACAGGATTAGAATGATGAATATAGCATTCTTTGTTATGGTTAGCATTGATTGATTTGCAAAAATAGGTTTGCTTGCATTTTATGATAAGGTGGCAAACATGTTGGATAAGGACGATTCATATACAGTGATAATCTTGAACTTGAAAGCATTTAATAGATTGTGTCTTAACAGGTTTGTGTACAAGCTACAGAGGATAGATGTGAATGGATAATAGATTGATTAAATGGATTGGTTCTCTGAATGATGCTAGCAAGTTGTGTACGATGGAGTAGTGTCTCAAAAGAAAGGTAACCAGTGGTGTGCTCCAGGGATCTGTTCTTGAGACCCTATGTTTAACTTATTTGTTAATATTTCATATGGATTGGTTGGAGATCTTCAGATGTCTGTTGATTATGCAAAGTTATTTGCATAAGTTGTTGTTGTTGTTAATGAGTAGGGTTGTCATTTTAATATTAATAAACACAAGTTTTGCACATTGCAGTGCAAAGATATAAGGCTGTGTACTGTGTACAGTATGGAACTGCACTTCAGGAAATGAATGAGATTCGATATTGGGGGGGGGGGGGTTTGACAGCAGACCGAAGTTTAGAGGACACATTGTAAGTGTTGCAAAACTACACATTACTGGTGGGATTTTATTTATTTTATTCATCTAGGGTTCCCCCATTCCTTGACCACCCCTTAGGACTGGTTGAGCCCTCCTAATGAGGGATTAAGTACTATATCCTATGACTGTAGCCTGTGTGTGTTCACAGGGCCTGCTTGCAGGATGAAAAACCTGAAAAATGAAAAACTCCAGATAAAGTGGGGAGGGGGGCCCTGCTGGCCGTTCCCAAGACTGGCTAACTTGGCTATAGCTGAGAAAGATCCTTAAGCTCCTCACATCATCACTGGGAATCGAACCTAGGACACTCCTTCCCCAGGCATATGGTTGCAAAGCTCATAGCCACTAGGCTAACTTCATGGACACTGCTGTGATAATTAGTATACTAACAAGTACAAACAATAATGAAGTGGTTGTGCCACCTTATTTTTACTTGTCAGTGTAGTCATTATTTCTCATTATAAAGCATTTGGGCTATTATCCTCAGATTTGGTCACCTGGTTTTCATTGTGATGTGGAAACACTGGAGAAGGCCCAAAAACGAGCGACTTAGGCATTATTGGGACTCTGGAAAGTTGATTAGAGAGAGAGATTAAAGAAATGTAAACTGCAGAGTTTGATGATATAAGAGAGAGGGATATTTAAGTTAGTGTGGGGATTTTATTGGATTAATAGAGAAGAGATTATAAAAATAGTAGAAGGTGAGAGGGAAAGAACAAGTGACCATCCCTGGAAGCTGTGTAGTGTGATAAAGAAAGTAAAGAACTTTTACCTGTAGAATTGGAGTGGAACACATTATCAGAACATGTTATTAAATGCCGGGAGTATTAAGGATTGTAAGTTTCAGTGTGATAAATACGTTGTTGATAAGTGAACCTCCATGCATTTACAACATTACTCTTTTTTTTTTTTTTAATAATACCTTCATATCTGTATTTCTGATTTCATTAGAATTATTAAAAAAAAACAATAATTTCACTCTTTTGGAGGCCATTTCACCAATACCATCACTCCATGCTCTAGCTGCTATGGTATGCTTCTCAGTCTGACCACTCCCATTTCCCTGGTCCTGACTCTGGTTTCCATATATATATATATATATATATATATATATGGCAAGACTAGAGGTTTTGCCATAATCACATTTTTATCCTTGTATTCATTTTCGTCCTATCCTTCCACAACCTGCTTCATATTTTCTCTCTCTCTCTCTCTCTGATTTTTAGCCACACTAACTTTATTTTAAATCTGTGCTCTCTTTCTCTCAGCAAACACCAGTTTCTCCAAATATCCAACCCCAAATTTATTCAAATGCAATCCTTTAAATCATTCCAACTTCCCTTCAAATTAACTCCATAAATACACACAATGAACACCCTTTGTCTTACACAACTCAGCTATCTTGATCATCCATTATCTCTTCTCATCTCACTGCTCTGGGCAATATGCCAACTACTTTCACACCAACACTATTATCCTTTATTTCTTGCAACAACTTCCTCAAATTCCCATCCATATTCATTTTTTCACCATCCGAGTCATTTGTGCCCACAACTCCCACTAATTCTGATGCCCATTCCTTCTTCCATGCAAGGCATCAGTTGTTTGTTTTAATGCTCTGCCTGGAACGCATGTTTTTATGTACCTTGTTATTCACACACCTCTAATGATTGAATCTCCATATCCATATAATATTGTGCAATTATCCTTGACACTTGATTCATACTACTGACTTCTTCCTCCTTATTTACATCAGTCTCTTTTGAAGTTCATTATCACCCTCCATATATTTCATTTCACTCTTCATTTTCATTTTTACATGCTACCTACATTCTTCCACCCCATTCTCTTTGCTGTCATTACTGGCACTTTCATCCATTTTCTGACTACTCTTAATAACTTCTGGCACCCATTTTCCAGCTACTGATTCAGCAGTTAGTGATGTTGAAATATTTGCTGTTTTGAATGATCTCACTCAACTTGTTCACTTACCCTACCAGAATATCTAATGTTTAGTTCTTATCCAGCTTGTTCATAAGAAGGATGAAAAGTCTTTACAAATTACTGACTTATTGCATTCACTTCAGATCTTTCAGAAATAATGGATGAAATTCATTAAAAATTGATGCTGCAATGTAGAAACCTCTCAATGAATAAACGAACCCCCACTCTGGATATTCCCATTAACAGTAAATGTTCTTTGTTATCTGATCCATCCTTTAAACAAGTGATGGAAAAATTCAGAGAAACTCCAAGTGGTTGTTATTGAAATTTTTCATGCGCTGATGTCTCTTAAATCTGTCACAAGCATGTCATTATGCACCTCCTTCTGTATGTTAAGTAAGGAATTTTTACCAATTTAAAAACTGTTTTCCATTAATCTGTTAGAATTAGTTATACTTGTGCTACAAGAGTAATAAATCTTAGATAAAAATGTGATGTGTTCAGTTTTGTTGTTATTTGTTTCTTCCCTTAAGTATAATTTTCTTTCTTGAAGGATGTAGATTGGATCAGTGGTGGTTGTTCAATATATAGAAGTAAAATTGAAAAATTAATGTTGCTTTTATAGAGAATAAGCCCTTCAAGGTGACAAAAGTAGAGCCATGGAATAGTGTAAGGGTGACTTTCAACATCCCACAGGAGGCTGCCCAACGTCTACGGCAATTAGCAGAACGAGGTGACCGAGCGCTTCGGGATTTGGGAATATTATCTGTCCAAATTGAAGGAGATCAGGTAATAGTATTATGTTTTACATATCATGATCATGTATGTACAAATACATATTTGTTATATTCTCTTTTTGTAAACATTCTTCCACTCTCTCTCTTGACTAGTTTTTAACCTGATTTTATTGATTTTCCAATTTGTTGAAACTTTTCATCATTATCACTACTATAAACATACTTTACTTATCACAATTATTTTCTTATCTTGTGGTAATATTATTTAAGTTTCAGGTGCCAAGATTTTTTTTTTATTGCTGTATAAAAGCCAGTGACACTTTATTATTTTGCAATTAATGGAATTGATTAATATGTTAGCATATGCACAAAAAAGTACTTTTCTCAACCATTGAAGTTTTTACAGAAACTAATCGTATACAGGTAACCCTCGTATAACGCGAATGTTAGGTTCCATAGAAATGGCGCGTTATATAAATCACGTTATACGAGACAGATCACATAGAAAAAGTAGGGTTAGGTTCCGAAATCATTTTTTTTTTAATTATATAAACAACAATTGACATATCCAACAAAAACAATATTTTTATTTAATTCAGGTAATTCATGTAAGTTAAGAAAACAAACTATGACAAATATGTAGTATAAAATTATAAAAATTACAAATTGTACATAAATTTCATTGCACATAATGCATAAATGTTTTAGACACAATAAAATAAAGTGCATATTTTAATCGTCATCACTGTCTTCAGAAATAACATTTCGTAGATGTTCTTTAAGTGGCCGGAGGTCGTCACCACTTGAAATCTCTTGGACATCATTTGTATAATTCTCATTGCATACTTCGGCTGGTTTAGTCATCAAGAAGTCAGTAATAAGACTTTGCTTTCCACTATGTTGCAATTTTTTATTAAGTTCATAATATGGTGCTAAACAAATATCCAATTGTCTCGTGAATTTTCCTGAGCGCTCCATTGAGGGATCATTATCCATAAAATAACTTCCTAACTTTCTTGCCAAGTCCAATCCTTCTGCTAATTTCTTTAAACTGAATTCTTTAACGAATTCATCACAATCAGAATCTTCGACAGAACTTTCCCTGCCATTTGGTTCGACGCCATCTATTAATTGTACCAGTTCCTCCTCATTTAAATCTGTTTCTCCATCAATTCACTAATTTCATTTTCAACCATATTGCAAAAGCCCTCTCCACCAAAAATATGTGCAGCGTTTATTATACGACGTAACTCGGCATCCACTGGAGGTACGAAATTTTGTTCCATTACAGCTTCAGACCATATTTTTTTCCAGCAAGCATTCAGCATAGAGGGTTGTAATTCCTTAATGCACAGAGAAATAATTTTTACACAATTCAATATTGAAAATTCTTTCCACGCTTGAGACAGTGTCATGTTTGGATTAGATTCCATTTTTTCCAAAATTAATTGAAATGTTCGCCGAATATAATATGACTCAAATCTTGATATTATTCCTTGGTCGAGTGGTTGAATAAGCGAAGCAGTATTAGGTGGCAAAAAAAGTTATTTTAATACTCAGATGGCTTAAATTTGTTTGGTGGCCTGGTGCGTTATCTAAAATTAGTAGAATTTTGGAGTCCATATTCTTTTTCTTTGTGTAACTTTCTACATCGGGTACAAAAAAACACTTGAAAAACCAATTTTCAAACATGCTAGCCGTAACCCATGTCTTTTTGTTGGCCCGCCAATAAATAGGTAGGATGGACTTGTCGAGCCCTTTCATCGCACGAGGATTTGCAGATCGGTTAATAAACATTGGTTTTGTCATGTAATCACCTGATGCATTACTACAAAACAGTAGAGTACTTCTATCTTTGGAAACTTTGAATCCAGTAGCTGATCTTTCATTTTTCAAAATATAGGTGCGTTTTGGCATTTTTTTCCAATATAGCCCAGATTCATCCCCATTGAACATCTGGTCTGCACTGTAACCACCTTCTTTAATGATTTTTAAAAGTTCTGCTGGGTATTTCCAGGCAACATCAACATCTGCTGATGCTGATTCTCCTTGGATTTTAAGATTATACAAAGAAAACCGCTTTTTAAAGTTTTCAAACCAATCCTTACTGGCAGAAAATCCATGCTCAGAGATTTCTTCTGAAGAATCTTGATCAAGTTCTTTTAAATGTTTATAAACTTTGAGAGCTTTTTGCTTAATAAGGTGTCCATCCAAAGAAATTTTCTTTTGAGTGCAATCTTCCATCCAAATCATTAGAGATTTATCCATTTTTTCTATTAGAATATCGCAAACATGAGCAACGCGCTTTGCACTTACCTTTGACCCAGCAATAAAACTTTCTCGGATTTTATGTTCATTTTGTTTGATTGTTCGAATTGTTGATTTATTTAAATTCAGAGTCCTTGCAATAACTCCTGGTTTTTCTCCAATTTTCAACCAATCCAAGATTTTAACTTTTTCTTCGAGAGAAATGAATTTCCTCTTCAATGTTTGGGATGGCAATTTGGGATTTAGCCGACCAAATTGTATTCTTATTGGTTAAACCAAAATAAAAAATGATGGTACAACATGACAAAATTTCATGCCGGCTGGGGATGTCACCTGGTTAAACAAGCCCCCCGTTGTTTTCGCCAGGGAACCAGAGCGAACAGTGAAAAGTCAGCTACTGGAACAAATCTGAAAACAAACCCCAACTCTACATCACCAGAGTTAATGATCGGTACTATCAATGTAAGAAGCCTGAATGGAAGAAATGGAGCTAGCTGAGGAATTAGATAAGTACCAGATTGACATAATAGGGGTGACTGAAACAAAAAAGACCAAAACTGGTGAGATCTTTCTGAGCAATAAATACAAAATGTTATATTCAGGCAATGACAATCAAAGAAAAGAAGGAGTAGCCATAGTATTCAACACAAAATACGAGGCTAATCTTCTTGAATGGCAGTCAGTCTCAAGTAGAATAATGTGGGCAAATATGAGAATAGGGAACTGGGCAATGAGACTTATTTGTAGCTATGGTCCCACAGAAGGTTCTATTAAGATAGAAGTGGAGGAATTTTTTGAGGCTTTAGAAAAAGCAACTGATACAATGAAAAAGGAAAAGTTGGTCCTTGTTGGGGATCTAAATAGCAGAGTAGGAAATGATTATCAGACATACAAAAATATTTTGGGAAAATTTGGAGAAAAGAGCAAAGCTAATAATAATGGCAAATATCTGTTGGATTTCTGCTCAGGACATGGACTGGTTATTACTAACACCATGTTCCAACATAAAAATGTGCACAAATTCACATGGAAAGAAGAGGCTAGGAATAAGAAAAGTCTCATTGACTATGTTATTGTTGATGGTGATGTTTTCTCCCTGGTGCAGGACACCAGAGTGTACAGAGGATTTGAAATTGGAAGTGATCACTATTTAGTCTTGAGCAGGATAAAATTGAATTCCATATTGAAAAGAATAACATGTAAGAAAGTTTTAAAGCGAATAAAAGTTGAGCATCTCTCAGATGTGAACTGTAGACTAAAATACACAAAGATTATTGAAGAAAAAATGAAAGAGTTTGAGAACAGGAATCAAACCTTGGAGATTCAGTGGCAAGTCTTGAAGAAAGCTTTGATTGATTCAGCTAGAGAGGCATGTGGTTAAGTTGTCTGCAAGGATAGAAAAATTAGAACTCCATGGTGGACACAGGAAGTTAAACAATCAGTGAATGAAAAGAAGAAAGCATATCAAAAGTTCCTGGCAAATAAGTCAGCTTATGCTCTTAGAGAATACAGAGACAAATGCAAGAATGCTAAACACTGTGTGAAACTAGCTAAACAAAAGTCATGGGAGGACTTTGGCAAGAATATAGAAAATAAATATCAAGAAGGTGGCAAAATATTCTGGAGGTTGTTGAAGAAGCTTAGGAATGGAGGAGAGAGTGCTGTAAAAGGAGTTAGAGATGATAAAGGTGACATGAAAACTGGAGAAAAAGATATCCTTGAAGTATGGAGAAACTACTTTGAAAAACTGCTAAATGAAACAATCAGTGATGACAGCACAGTGGTAAAAAACATTGCCCAGGCATGCAGTCAGGAATACATATCCATACTTGAAGTAGAAAAAGCCATCAAAGGCTTGAAATGTGGAAAGGCAGCAGGAGTTGATGATATTCCACTAGAAATGCTGAAGTATGTGGTATAAAAGTCTTACAGTGGCTGCACTGCATAGTTCAGAAAGCCTGGACAGAGGGACGAATTTCCGATGATTGGAGTAGAGATCTCATAGTACCCATATATAAAAAGGGAAATAAAACTGAATGTAAGAATTACAGAGGTATTTCCCTACTGAGTGTTCCTGGCAAAATCTATGCAAGTATGCTTGAGAAATGGTTGAGAAGAATTGTGGACAAAAAACTTGGTGAAGAACAAGCTGGATTCAGGCCAAATAGAGGCTGTCAGGATTAGATCCTCACTTTACGACAAATAGTCGAGAAAGCATGGGAATATAACAAAGATCTGTATTTAAGTTTTGTCGATTTGGAAAAGGCAGATGACAAGGTGCAAGTATACTTGAGAAACGGTTGAGAAGAATTGTGGAAAAAAAGCTTGGTGAAGAACAAGCTGGATTCAGGCCAAATGGAGGCTGTCAGGATCAGATCTTCACTTTACGACAAATAGTCGAGAAAGCATGGGAATATAACAAAGATCTGTATTTAAGTTTTGTCGATTTGGAAAAGGCATATGACAAGGTGCCAAGACAGAAGCTATTTAGTACGCTGCAGTTATATGGTGTCAATGGGGCATTATATCAAGCAATACTTAGTCTTTATTTGAGTTGTAAGTCAGCAGTTACAATTGAAGGAAGTAAAGATGGTTTAATGTTAAATCTGGTGTGAGACAAGGATGTACATTATCCCCTCTGTTATTCATTATCTATATGAATCACATTATGAAGGAAAGTGCTATTAAACATGATATCAAAATTGGAGATGTTAATGTTAGCTCTTTACTTTATGCGGATGATGTTATACTTCTAAATAAATCGGCTACAAGTCTGCAAGATTCTCTGACTAAATTGAATAGCTGTTCTAATAGATATGGTATGAAGGTTAGCAATAAAAAGACAAAGACAATGAAAATAGGCAGAATTATTGAAAATGTCAACTGTGTTGTAAATGAAGAATCTGTGGAACAAGTAAAACATTTCAGCTACTTCGGCACGATTTTTAGTGAAGATGGTAAATTAAATATGGAAATTGACAACAGAATCAACAAAGCTGCTATTGTAGGAAGTCAACTGAATAAATTCATATGGAATAAGAGAGAAATTAGTCAGAACACTAAATTAGCTATAATTTAGTGTTCTGTATACAGGACAGTGTTCAAACCAGTTTTAACTTATGGATCTGAGAGCTGGGTCAGAAGTAAAACACTTGACCAAAGACTAGAGACCGCAGATATGAGAGTCCTGAGAAAGATTAGAGGCGTGAACAGATGGCATCAATGGCAATATCATATTAAAAATGAGGATATTAGGAAAGAACTTGACATTGTCTACATCCAGGAATGCGTTAGCAGAGCTAATCTCAGGTGATATGGTCACCTAAACAGAATGGGCGAGGAAAGATTAGCAAAACAAGTGTTCTCTACCAGGTTGGCAGTAAAACGACCCAGAGGAAGACCAAGATATAGGTGGATTGATATGGTACAAAGTGCCTTAGACGATAGAAATATAAGATCTGATAATGTTGGAGTCTTGACAAGTAACACACTGATTTGGAGGAAAATTGTAGAAAGGAAGTTAGTAATGATATAATTTTTTCATGTAGTACTATCATATCCTGTACACCCCTTGTGGGTACATGGCAGGAATTTGATGATGATTTTGATTTTTTGTTCCTTTCGTTGCAGTTTTAGTGGCCATTACAATAAAAATAAACTTTTACAATAAAAACAATAAAATAAAAATAAACTTTTACAATAAAAAAAAAATATTACATATGTTTGTAACTCACCAGAAAATAAACTGCTCTGCTTGAGAATAACACTCTTATGATTTTAAATGTGCTTTCCGGGCAGAAAACTAAGACAATTTTCAACAATAAACACTTTATTCAGTTAAACCCTAGATGGCGAACCTATGGTACTCGTGCCAGAGGTGGCACGTCTGAGAATTTTGCTGGCACGTGAACAATGTACAGGTGATATCCTTTAATACGCTTATAAATTATTCAAGTTTTTTTTTCATTGTTACAATACGTACAAGCTGAATTTTGTTTTTTACACAATACAGCAGCTATAAAGATGTTTTGGTGCGGTATTAACAAAAGATGGCGTGATCCAAAGACAAAAGCAACCGACAAGTGTTGAGTTGAAATGCTAATTCTCTTCAATCGAATTCTATAACATCTGAAACTGTCATAACAACATTCACTATTAGTTTTAACACATTCACAACAGGGTGTCATTTATTGTTCCGATGGAACTTCTCATTACTGACTGGCTCAACTCACACAAAGGTTTCAACCCTTGGTTGAATTTTATGGCTTCTGGTTTGCGTTTGAGGTGACAGGTGAACTCACACATTCATTATATGGCATGTTTCAATTCTTGGTAGTCTTTTATTTCAAGTTAGCCTTTGTGATCTGTCATAATGACATTGAGAATTTCAAATGCAGTGAAAAAAAACACTTATTTCATAATTGAAAAATTGGACAATAGTTTTTAGTTAGATACTGTGTTTCAGTGCAACATATGGTTTTGCTTAAGTCTATACAGCGTAGTTTCTGTGAGAGGGGACATGTGATTTATTAGTTAGCACTGTTTTTATTCCATTTTGTCTCTAATGGTGCTATTTGTTGAGAATGACACAGACTGCAAACGCCCTCTGTACAGTACCTTATTCGGTGATACAATAAAACTAAATTTGATACTTATTACTGCTTGTGCGATATGTGCAGACACAAATTTAACTAAGATAAAATTTGATTTTTGAGTCCCGCGGTGAAAAATGTGGGAAAAAAAAAAAATTTTTTTTTAAATAAAGGGTTACTAGAAATTATAGACCGCGTTATATCGAAACCGCGTTGAACAAGGGATACCAAAATTTGTATACCGCGTTGTATAAGTACGAGGGTTACCTGTAATCAAAATAGTGAGGAAAACTTAAATTTAATCATTTAAGTCAATACCATTGTTAATTAAATCTACGAAATACAAACATATTTGCTGATAAGATGTGTTTATGAAGCAATGGAGTTAAGAAACGGTTTTTCTGAGTGTCTTAGACAATTTAAGCAAGTTTATACTATGAAAATTACGTGCTGCTATGTGCAAGCAATCCATTTTGGACAAAATTATTTATATATTTCAGAAATTAATGTTCATAAAATAACATGTTGTTATTTCTAATAGCATATTTACTGCAGCATCTGATATATATATATATATAGCATCCAGTGTTGTAGTTAACAAATTAAATAGTTATTAACTACAGAATAACTTACCTGAAATGTTTTATTTTATTTATTTCAATATGCAGCTTACATACCAATTAGTCATGTAGTACTGTACTTAAATATTAAGAGCCAATAGGCTTCACTTTGGCAATGTAACATTATTTAAATTAAGGGGATATTAAATCCCACATTGTTTCAAAACAGAATAAGAAACTCAAAGATCGGAATCAAAGAGTTTCATGCCAAATATAGTAAACTATAAAAGTATTGGCGACTACTAGCGTAAGCTAAAGCACGTAGTACAAACTAGGGCAACTTGTAGCAAAGGTGGATAACACTCTGATCACTATTCTTAGCATTTCCCATAATGTAAAACCCATCTCCTAGGATACATATGATGTTATACATTATGATGGGAGGTTACTACCCAGACCGGTTTCGACCCTTATTGAGGTCTCATCAGTGAGTAGGTAGACCAAATTAATACCAAGGGTATAGCGAAAAGAACTTATATACTTTGCTGTACAAGTTGTCAAAAAGGTGCACCCATTAAATTACTTAAATATAAAGAGCCAATAGGCTTCACTTCGGCGATGTAACATTATTTAAATTACATTCTACATTTATTTACATTTATTACATTTATATTTGAAACAATGTGGGATTTAATATCCCCTTAATTTAAATAATGTTACATCGCCGAAGTGAAGCCTATTGGCTTTTTATATTTAAGTAATTTAATGGTTTCACCTTTTTGACAACTCGTACAGCAAAGTATAGAAGTTCTTTTCGCTATACCCTTGGTATTAATTTGGTCTTGATTGATGGCCTGTTACGACCAAGTAATTTGGCTTCTTTGAAACCTGATTATGCTTATGATACACAGTTAAACATAGAACTGCTATGTTTAACTGGTGTTCTAACATAGAACTGCTATGTTTAACTGGTTGTCTGCTTTGCAGGATGAAAAATTCAAGTTTCTAGGAGGAAAATCTCTGCCACTTCATATTAGACCAGCTAACACACCTTCATTTAAAAAGCCCTGATAAAGATTCTTCACATCATAGATGGGATTCAAATCCAAATCTGCACACAGTTGATAATGACTTGACAACAGAGGCTTGTAGTCCTCCTCATCTCTCTGAAATACTGGGCTGCCGCATTGAGAGAAAATAACTAAAACATTCTGAAATAAGAGAGAGAATCCTGTCAGTCCTTAATCTGCCTCATGTGGGTAGAAACTTTGTTTGTTTGTAAACTGTTCTAATCACATGGCATTCTAGAAGGTATCTTAATGTGTCTATTGTGCTTTTGATATAAGATAGGAATGTGTGGGTGTATGCTGGCTGGGGTAAGGTGCAGGTTTGTTGTTCTTTTAAGGAGTTTGGCAAGAGTGTTTTTGATCTGTTGATTTTCTTCAAATAATGTTAATAAAGTCTGTTGTTCCATATGTGATCTTGGTCCCAATGATGAAATTTGCTCTATTATGTGAATTATATATTTAGTTTAATCCTTTATCCAAGTGTAAGCAAACAAAGTTTGCGCCTGAAGTATCTTCAGGACTGGGCCAACCCATGACAAAGGTGGACTGACTTCACATCGCTTGCCTTAGTATCCCATAATGCAAAGCACATCTCCTTGAACACATGTATAATGCTGTGTATTATGAGAAGGATCACTATCCAGACTGGTTTTGACCTTTATTGAGATCCTTTCAGTGGGAGGTAGACCCTGAGGTGATACTAAGGTTGAAGCAATGCAGAAGTCATGTCCTGAAGATACTTCAGGTACAAACTTTGTGTGCTTACACCTGGATAAAGGATTAAACTGAATATATAATTTATAGTCTAACCAAGTGAAAAAACTTCCAACATCTCTCTCTAATCCAGAATAATTTAATAATAAGGTGTGACACCTTTTGGCAATTCATATATGGAAATATGACTTCTGCATTGCTTCAATCTTAGTATCTTCATATTCAAAGTAGTTCCCTCTGCTTCCCATCCTCATCTCCTTCTCTTCAGTTTTCAAATTCAGCTGCAGTTCGAAGTACATCAGTTTCTCAGACTACCACATCTATTAGTAGTGCTATCTCTCCATCTCCTGTAAGTTCTCCTCTGGGTCTGGCTCCCACCGAAGAGACCTCAATAAAAGTCAAAACTGGTTGGGTAGTGACCCTTCTCATGATGCATAGCATTATACATGTCTGCAAGGAGATGTGCTTTGCATTATGGGATACTAAGGCAAGTGATGTGAAGTCAGTCCACCTTTGTCACAAGTTGTCCCAGTCCTGAAGATACTTCAGGTGCAAACTTTGTTTGCTTACACTTGGATAAAGGGTTAAACTAAATATATAATTTATAGTCTAACCAAATGAAAAAACTTCCAACATCTTGCTCTATCCTAGAGCTTGAAGTTTTCAAATCTCTAGTGTCTGGACAGGGTTGTGATGCTAGCTTGTAGATTTATGGTAGGCCAAACAAGTATGAACTGTTTGAGTGTCTTGCAGTGAGAGTATCAAATAAAGCTCCTAGTTCAAAAGAGTCTATGGGCCATATAGTAAAGCCATAGCTTATTTCTCTCAACCAGATTTGGTTAGGGTGAAGACTAAATTCTTCCCAAAATTTCACAAGATTCCATGTATATAAGTTAGCAGCAGAGGGGATGAAAATGGAGACCTCATTCATCTTCAGTTTGTTTTAAGAGCTGGTTGTTCTAAGTAAAATATCCTGATTTAAGGTGGTGCTTGATCCCTGAAACGTCTAGGAAACACATGCCACACTTTCTTTCACAAAGTGGGGAATGGTTACCTCTCCCAGTAGTACTGTAAAAATTTGATGTTGCCAAAATAAATTATCTAAAAACATCGACTTTTTACAGTAGGAATTCACCTGAATATTTTTGTAAAAATGTATATTTTAACCATCTGTATGAAGAGCAAAATAAGCCCAAAGGGAATTAACTCACTCATTATTTAAGAAGGGATGTAGAAGTATTGAAACCAAGAACATCGCCCGAAATTCGGCATGTCTTTTGAAGATTGTGTGCAAGACCCATCGCAGGTGACCTTCAAGGTCAATATTGAAAGGGCACGGCGCGAATCAAAAGAAAAGGCCCGTAGGCAAGATTAAGGCAGTAAAGGGAGGAAGTAAGATTGTCGGCGAATTTTTGAGAAACATTATACAGGGTTCTCCAAACTACTAGCAAGACTCGCACGGGGATGCTAGGGGTCCCAAAAACTTAATCAAAGGTGCAGGGACTCTGGTGTATAAAAGGGTTGGTTCGAAGATGAGAAGGGCTTCCTTTTCTTCATCCTGAGTGATCCATCCACAAGAGATTGAGGACCGAGGTGTCATAAAATTCCAGTGGGGAAGACGGAGAGGCCTGTCCACTGATAGTCGTTCCAGTCACAGCCGAAGATATCCGGAGGTGATAAGTTAAGGAGAAATCTTGCCGTATTGGTCCTGACATCGAGTAAGCACATGACTTGACCTATGCAGATTTCCTTTGCCGGGCAGTTCAAGTAGTCGGAAAAGCCTACCCTATATCCCACCAACTGCCACGATTATTCATCAGTGCCCTATAACACTTCGAGGAGAATTCCAAAACACGGAACGGAGGAGAGAAACTCCCCCTCGAGTGCCAGAAAAGGGAAAAAGGACAGGAGACACGTGCAAGATAGGAAGAGACCCATGTGAGTCTATTTATTCATAATTTGTTTGTGATTTAAGAAAGAATTCCCTATCGAACTGCTAAATTGTCTAGCTTAAGGAGACAGTATTTAAAATGTTGACATTTCTCATAAAAGTGTGAAATAGCTAATGAGTGAAACATGAGCGCAGTTAATCTCTGGGAGAAAATATTGAGCTATTGAAATTTCTTTGATTGATTATATGTGTACTTATGATTGAATTTTATGATAGAGTATGTTTCTGATATCATACCATTGGAATGTTTGAAACTCAATGAGGTGGATTGTATAAATATTATTGCCTAGATTATGATTAAGTACTTGAAAGGAATGAGATTCTGAGAGATATATTTGTATACACATATGTTGTATTTTGATAGATACTAAATTGGGAATGTCAAGCGCACCTAATGAATTCATGTTATGTGTATAACTTTATATTAAAACTGATAGTTTTAATATAAAGTATGCTGTCTGAAAGTCTAACTAAGTGCAAAAGAATATAATTAGAAACCAAGTTGAGTGATTGAGAAAGACTAAGAATTACCTTTCATAAATGAATATCTTGCGATTTCATGTGATATGATTATTTGATCAGAAATTAAACTTGTTGTTATTGTTGATAAAAATAGTTGTCCGATTCAATCTTTTTGCAATGCACTGAGTCAAAAAAAAAAAAAAAAACACTATTTCGGACCTGGAACCCCATTGATTAGAAGTGATTTATGAGTAAAATTTGTCATGACTGCAAACCTTGGCTAAAATAGGATATAAGTGATTAATTGATCTACTAGGGTATAAAACTTTCTTTTGCATATAAGGGAATTTCAGGGGCGCAGTCTTCAATCAAATAAATATCTGGAGATCCCAGGCAAGAAAGGTAGAACAATAAAGAAGGGAAATAATGGAAAAAGAATATCAAGTTAAAGAAATATATATAAGCTAAGATATAAGATCAATAAAGATAAACAATATCGAGATATTAACAGTATATGTAAATAAAAATAGAAATGATAAGGTCACATATATTACAGTACAAAAGGTTTTTAGGGGATACAAGGCACTTCTTTTTAAAGAAATTTTGATTACTTACAAAATATGGCTCTTGGCATGTAACCTCCATTAGAGCTGTGTCTTGTTGAAGACATGATCGTGTTTCAACAGCATAGTTCAAGCCATCTGCATTAAATACAATTTTCACCAAATGTCAGAAACGCTCTGCTAAATTTCATAATTTTTGTTTCTACAGTATGCATATTGAATTTGTATAGCTCAAAATTTATTCCATAATTAAAGAAATGTTTTGTATGCTTGTAAGTTATAATGCAAATATTAAAAATTAAATACCTTTGTAATTATTCACATTTGAATGTAATATTATAATAACTTCTCCCAAATTGCCTTTTCTTGATTGGGAGGGAGGGGTATTGTGTTGGTAGCTGGTGTTACTAACAGTTTAAAAGGAATACTTGGATAAAGAAAGTTTGGTAAACACTGGTCTAGAGAAAAGATTATTGAAAGGAGCTCTGGTCATCTGCTGATATATTTATAAAAACAGGACAGAGTATCCAAGTTGAACTTAATTTATTGTTGCCCTCTAATTAAAGATTGTGTATGGCTGTTTTAAATTATGCAGTATTGTGAGAAGCCAATGCCTTTCCAGTGTGTTTGTTAAGTTCTGATGCTAAGTGTTTAGGTAGGACAACTAATTGCTCCAATAAGGTGCAGCAAACTTCAGATATGTGGACTTTAGGTAGATCATATATATAGCCTTGGTATATGTTGCTTCAGTCAAGTCTCGATTTAACGGACTATTAGGGGCTAAGAGTTGTCCTTAAAATTGAAAGTCCGTTAAATCGCAAATCTTAGGAATAGCATTGAAAATCAAACATTTTTATGTAAATACCATTTTACTGAGGATTGGGCTTGAAAAAAAGCATCACGTTTCAGTTGCTTTCCACTTTTATACTGATTCTTAATAATTAATGATCAAAATTGCCGAAAATGTTCGTAATAAGCAATCACCTCTGGATCTGAAGATGTGCCTATGAACGAGATGATGTCATCCATGTGTTCTTGAACCAGCTGGAACTGCTTTTTCTTCTTCTTCCTCATTATCAACCTCTTGATTGCCCTATAGAACATCTTCAGCAATCTCTTCCTGACTGAGAAGTTGATAGCCTGGATCGCCCTCATTGATGTCTAGCCACTGTTCAATGTCATTATCACCAGCTCGCATCAAAGTTTCACGGAAATCAGAGGTTTCATAACCTCTTCTGGTTCCGAAGACGCAATTTATAAACACTGCTAATCGCTTCTGATTAACCATCATATATTTTTTTTTATTATTAATTATTTCATTATCTGTATTTATTTGTCAAATTATGTCTGTTGAATTGGGGTCCATTAAATTGAGATTTTACTGTATTACTTTAATGTATCCATAACTTCAGTAAATTAACTTATAGTATTGTATAAAAGATTTTCTTTTCTATTGAATTTGTGGATGTTCCTGTTTATTTGCATATATTTATATTGGCCTATCTCACAATTATTCTTTTATTTTATTATTTTAGTTCACTGTGTTTAGGATTATTGTGGCATTTCCTTTATCTGTCTTGTCTATTTTATGTTTTGATTTAATTTAGGTAGAAGTTCTTTCATTTAAAGTTCAAAGTTCTTTAAAGCTATTTTTGAAGGAAACCAAGTTATTGTGCAGTTTAAATCACAGACTGTTCTTGGAAGTGGCTCAAGTTCTACAGAACCTTAATAATTGTAATAGAACTGATGGTCCAATTTTAAACAAATTTTGGACCTTATCTTCCAAATCTTATCCTCCTTTCAGCAATAATTTCAGATCACTATGAGAAATGCAACAGCCAGTGCTCTTTATTTCTTTCTTTGTTGAGTATTTGTGTCTTTCATATGTTTAGATAATACTTTGAGCTAATGAAACATTGGCATGTAAATATTTAAATCCTATTCCATGTAGTTCTTTTTCTAGAAAACCCAAGTGATTGTGGATCCTGCTGATTAGATGGAACCTCATCTTGAGATAAGGTGCTACTGTTTTGACTTTCTCATCATAACACAGTCTGTCTACCATTAGGTGCTCCACATGGTGCCACATCTTGGTACTTCTTTTCCTGGACTATAGTGTTATATTCAGCCCATTGACCTTGTGTCATAAAGAGCCATAGGAAAAAATCTTGCTATTAAAAATAGTTTCTGTTTGAAATCATTTATATATCCCAGAATTACTTAATGTCATTTGTAACATGTCCTTGACTGCCTTACCAAGTATATCTGCCAAAACTTAATGCACAAGTTGTTTCTTCAATGCACCTCTTTCTGAGTGTCAGGAAGAGGAAAATATGCATGCTTCTTATGACTGTGTCAAGCATCAAATGTATCATTTGATGTTTACAAACTCTTTAATAATTTCCATACAATATATTAAATCATTTGATATTTTTGATATCATCATGTGTGTGTGTGTGTGTGTGTGTGTGTGTGTGTGTGTGTGTGTGTGTGTGTGTGTGTGTGTGTGTGTGTGTGTGTGTGTGGTAACCTGTGCATGAACTTCTTGTGTTTAGCACTTGAGTTGCTACTGCATTGCTGTACTTCAACCAGTAATAATTCATCATGCTCTATAAATAGACACACAGCATAATCAAATTTTATTATTTCATTTTCTCCTCTTCAAAGTGTTTTAATTCTGTTTAATTCTTCAGTCATTCTATGTGCCTTTGATATGAGATAGGATATGATGTTGTTTTTAACATATAAAATTATATGTTAAAAATAAACTGAAATAGTTATAAATATTATACTTTGACAAAAAATGCAGTAAATACAGTTCACTCTCACTATAGCAAACTCCTAGAAACAAGAATTGTTTTATAGTGGATAGTTTGTGATACTGAATTTAAAGTATTTCCTTCAGCATAGTATTGTGACTTTTCAGTAGTTTATTGTAGTGAGTGAGTTTGTTATAACATTTGCTATAATGAGAATCAACTGTAGTAAGATTCCTAATGGTGCCATAACCATTTGTATTTTTTTCCCTCATCATCCTTTGCATCAGTCTTTTCAGAAATGGATAGCTGACTATGATCGTTTCGAATATGAAATACCCACCCATGATATGAATGTACTATAGGTTTATTGAAGTCTTTCGTGGTTGGGAACAATATAAAAAAAAAATAAAAAATTATGCAGGCAGTATTCTGCTAATGTTACAACTCTGATACATTTATTAACATTTGTTTTTATATATATATATTTAAAACAATTTTTTTTTCATTTTTTCTCTCTCTTTCTTTAGGTGATAACTTTGACTCTGGCAGGTCATCATTATAATGAACCACAGGAAATTATCCTTAGGAAGACACCAGATAACCACAACAATTTGTCAACAACATCTTTTGACCTGCCTGGGTCAGAGGCTGTCCCTGGGCCTAGTAATGTTGAAGCTACACGGAAAAATATTGCTCAGTACTTGAGCCAACATAGTGGACGTCCTGGAGCAATTAAAACATCTGCTGAAGTGGGAACAGGAAGCCAGGTAGCTACTGCTCGTTCAGAAATGGGATTCCGTTCTCCTAATGTTGTAGCTCCTTCAAGCAGTGAGCCATTACCTTTCTTAGCTGCTGCTTCTAGTGGAGGTGGATCCTCTGTATCACATACCACTTCTGTAAGAGCCCAGAGTGGATTTGGACCGTTTCCATTTGCAAGCATGACTCATGCTATGAACACGAAGCATAGTTCTACCCATTTCCAGCCAGGTCTTCATGTTCAAAGTAGTTCCTCCCGCTTCCCATTCTCATCTCCTTCTCTTCAGTTTTCAACTTCAGCCACAGTTCGAAGTACATCAGTTTCTCAGACTACCACATCTATTAGTAGTGCTACCTCTCCATCTTCAGTAAGTTCTCCTCAGCCATCTCTGAGTCCTGTTCTTCAAAAAGTTCAGTGTGCAGCACCTACTTCTGTATTTAACAGTCTAGTTTCTCGAGTGACAACTTCTAATACAATTACGGTTCCATCTCGTGCAAATGTTGCTCTTTCTAGCCCGTTGCTAGTAAACTTACTACAGAGTGAATCATCAAGTAATCAGCATAATAAGTTAATGCCTCCACCAGCTCCAGCTTCAAACCAAGCTCCAAAGAGAAAAAGAAAGCCAAGAAAACCCAAGGATAAGACTGCAGAGGAAACAGGTTTGACATCACCACCATTTTCTTCAAATACATCTCCTTCTGCCATGCCGTCCAGTACAGGATTACGGTCAACAAATTTTGATCCTTTGGGTGTGCTTAGTCAATCTTTCAATGTCACACTTCCTAACATTCCCAACATTTCTTTATCACCTCCCATGCCACGAATGTCCAGTATTCACTCACAAGTGCAGGGTCAACCTCCAGTACCTGGCATCCATACCCAGGGACAACCTCCAGTTTCCAGTATCCACCCACAAACCAAAGGCCATCCTTCTGTTCCAAGTATTCATCCCCATGCGCAGGGTCAACCTCCTGTGTCAAATATTCATTCTACGTTACAAGTACAACCAACTCTCCACCCACAAGTGCAGGGGCAGCCACCTATTCCTAAGTTCCACCCACAGGCACAAGGCCAGCCTCAGGTTTCTAGTATCCATATTCAACCACAAGGACAGCCTCCAATACCGAATATTCATCCTCAGGCTCAAGGTCAGCCTCAGGTTCACACTGGAAATCTTCCCCTTCATACTCGAATTCCTGTTGGAGTTCCACACATTACAAGACATTCACATACAACTCTTCAGTCTATTTCTGCTTCTTCCTTTACTTCTCCAGTAAATAATCCTGGTCTGCTGTATTCAAACGTGAAAGATATCACTAGTCCGAAGATGCAGAGCAAAATGTCTCCAAGTAGTTCTGTTCCTGATTCTAATCCTTTCCCATCACCACCACCGTCTACTGATGGCAAAACAAAACATCTCATTAATCCATTCACAGGACAGTTAGAACCAATGCCAAGTGATGAGGAGGAAGAGGAAGAATCAATTGGCTCTGTTCCTCCTTTTTCAGAATTTGAAGTGGACACCTCTGAGAATGGCCAGTCAGAGAGAAGTCTTTCTGATGGTGGAAAAGATAACAATCCTTCTTCTGATACTGATTCTGGGATTAGTAAATCTCATACTGATGTTTCTCAGTCCTCAACTGAATATGGATCTGCTGAGATAAACAAAGAAACTGAGTGTAAAGTAGAATTAGCTGCAAAAAATTCAAAAGAGGAATCAAAGTTAGAATCAGTTTCGGCTATGGCTTCTTTGACCACTGGTCCAGGCGAGAAACTGAAATTAAGGTTAAAGCTTGACCCCAAGGCTCTTTGGGAATCTAAGGAAACTGATAATAGAGAAAGGCGTAAGTCAGATAGCAGTCTTCAGACAGGTCATCGAATAGATGTTGCTGTTGTCAGTATTCCAAATATTAAGAAAGCTAATACGACCAGTTCCACTCTGGTTACATCTGAACCACGAGTGCCTCCTTTACATATATCACTACGTGGTCCAAATGCTGCAGTTGTAGTTAGTCCAAGGAAGGAGGATGTAAAAAATCGCTCTTATAGCTATATAAAGGACAATCACGATACTTCATCTTCTGTTGAACCTTTGAAATCTTTTCAGAGAAAGGTGCGTTCACCACGGAGTATTAAATTCAATGATACATTTGCTTGTGCTTCTCTGCAGTCTCCACGAACCTGTGAATCATCTAGTAAAAGAAATAATAAAACTGACAGTACATGGGATTCCAAAAAAGGAAAAGAAGAATTTTGGAGCCAAAATGTCAAGAGCTTAACTGGTGGAGGTATTATTGAAATGACTGAAAAGGTAGCTATGTCTTCTATTTCCAGTTGCGAGACATACTTATCTCCAAGTGCAGTTGCCACATCTGTACATAATCCCTGTGTCACGTTACCAGTTTCATCTAATGCTATTAGAACAGAACCTGTTACTTCCAGCCATCAAGAGAAAAGGACATTGCCTATGTTGAAGGTTTCTTGTGCCTCCTCTGTAGCTGGGCAGCAACCTAGCACTAGTGCTAATTCTCCCTCAAATAACTCTCACGTGGTGGCCTTTCGGCATGTGACTGAGAGTGCAGTAGCAAGTAGTGTTAGTACAGGATATGTAGAAACATTAACTACATCTCCATTTATTAATTCTGTTACAACTTCAAGTGTGCCCACTGAAAAAGTATTGACTTCAAGAATTAATGAAACTGGAGGAGTTATAACTAGAACTGTGACATCAAACAGCCAACAAGCACAATCAGTTTCACTTGTGCAGAGGGAATCCTTGTCTACAGGTAAGCAAAATTTATCTATATGTTTGTTCATTCAAACACATGTATGCACACACACACAATTTTTGTTTTTATTTTTATTTTTTTACATCAGTCCATGCACAAGATTGGAACTACACTGATGTAATATTGATTTATGACCACCCCATCCAGAGTAAAACATGCACCCATTTCTACACGTAAATTATATGTAGCACTTTAGCTATCATAGCTGGCATATATGCTTATGCAAATTAGAGAGCTAAAATAGCAGTCATGGGAAAAAAATGATATTGTGGAGTATTTAACGATGCATGCTTCAAAAGAAGCTTCTATAAAAGCAGGTAGCTGCAGAATGCATCAGTTCATTGCCTGTGAGCCCTGACAATGTGTTAAAGCACAATGTCACCATTACCAATGGATTGTGCACTTCTCATGAAGTTGTTTTACCAAAATAACAACTGTGCCTTGACAGCATCATGAAAATTCCGAACATTAAAGGGATTAAAAATGGGTCTGTGACTGCAAATGGTTTACGCAGAATGATCCAGAAATTTAAAGAGACTTAGATCTCAAATCTGGTAGAGGATGGAAGCCCATCAAATGGCAGTGAGTGGAGGAAGTAGCCACAGCATTAGAGGAAGAAAGGATGACAAATGTTGTAGGAAACAGCAGCACATGGCATATTGACAAACCAGTGGTTTGTCCAAAGACAAACCATGCATATTGCTTTGTCTTTAGACAAACCAATAAGCATGATTCACAAAGTCATAAGACAAATTCTCTACTGTTATCCTTGCAAGATTTCCCCATGTTCAGCAGTTGCTTAATCCTGACCAGAATGCACTAGAAATATCTGCCCTGTAGTTTCTTGCTTGGACTGAACTGAAATGCTCATGGAACAATTTCAGGAAAGCTCACTTCCATCTGGATGGTGCTGTGAATATGCACAACTGCAGAATTTGGGCAACTGCAAACAAACCCACATATCATGCATGCAACAGATTCCACTTCATTACCTGAAGGTTCCCGTTTGGTGTGATTTTACAGTGGAATTCATTATACCACCTTTCTTTTTTGAGGAGCTTGGTCATGCTGGTCTCATTACCTGCACTGTTAGTGTTTTCTACAATATGCATCTCTCTTAACCAGTCAGGTGACTCCAACACTTGAACAGTGTCAGTGTCCGGATTCAATAGTTTTTATGCAGGATGGTGCCCCTACTTACATCCCCCTGTCAATTGGTTACTTCAGAAACATTTTACCAAGGACAGAATCATCAGCTGCCATTTTCATACAGCATGGCCAGTGTGCTCTCCGGATTTGAACCCCTGCGACTTTTGGCTTTGGGGACATCTCAAAGAAGTTATCTATTGTGGACACATAGCTAACTTAATGGACCTTAAGACCAGCATTACATGTTATATCCAGAATATTTTGAGTGAAACTCTACATTCTGTAGTTGAGCATGCAATTTTGCAATTTCAGCACATTGCAGACAATGGAGGACTGCATATCGAACACATTGTGTAACCACACAACATGCCTTGTGTACGCTACGTTTTGTGACGTTTTGAATTACCCACTACAGTATTGCAGTGCCATGTATTGCCCCAGTGGCAACTTTTAGCTTACATTGGTTTTTGTGCAAAATAAAATTCCATCGCTGCACCCATCATCATGTTAAATATTAAATTGTTCCGCTGAGTAGTTACCCAGTTACAGCCTTTCAAAATGCTGACTTTAATTATAATCACCCCATACATATGACCACTTCAAAGATTTTTGGGTTGGAATCCATGTCATACTTATAAAATGGAAATATTTATTTTGTTAATAAATAACAAATAATATTTTCACTCTGAATCCATGCATATTGAGATCCTCAGAATGCATGGCTGAAAAATCCCTCTCATATTTGTTTAATTATTCACATTTTGAATAGTTAAGTTTTTAGTAAATTACTTTTGTAGTGATGTTTTATTTACAGAAGAAATCCTCAGTTGCACTTATTGAATGAACTCAAATAAAAATTCCAGTTGGCACTCTGTTAAGCTGTAAACTGGAGTTAGAAGTGCATATAAAGTGGCCATGTGTTTTTGTAATAGGTTAGGGGAAATACAAACTGGTATTCTTAAGTCAAATTCGGGGGGAAAAAAAAAGCATTAACTTTAATTAGTTTTGAAACTGCTAATATCCATTTAGTTAGGATGAAAATAATGTTAAAATAATATTTATTTTGAAATCAATGAACAAGATCACTTCACTTGTGTGAAAAGGGATTGGGGAGATGCTTATACTTCTTACTATGCACCACTGAATTAAATCCCATTTAAAATGAAAATTAAGTTATTGAAGGAAACAAACTTTATATACATAAACTCCCAAATGACTGGGTTGTGGATTTACCCAGCCTCACAATTCAAAAATTATAAAGCTTAATTTCTGTTTTACATGCTGCAAGTTACCTTATTTTGATCCAGTAAAGCATATTGTTTTAAATAATTATAGTACGTTGGTATAACATATATATATATATTTATATATATATATATGTTAAATATTATTTAATGACTGAATTCCGAGATAATAGAGAAACAAGTAAATTTAATATAACCACACAACTAGTTTCATCGGAATGCCGACTTCGTCAGGTGTGATAACATAAAAAGCAACTAAAAGACCGTAAAAAACATTGCACCATTACAACAACAGAGCATTAAAAACCGTAGTCATGTTTGAATTGGAGTCCGAGCTACAGTTCTGTTGTTATGTACATGCGAGCGTATAATGTCATAAGTTTGCCAGTACCGAATAGCAGAGCTATGTGAGTCTGGCAGACTATAACTGAGATTGCTGTTCATGTGGGAAGAGTCAAGGATTATTTCTTTTGATTTCAGGATACGACGTTCTAATTCATTTTAACATTTATGAATGTTGAATTCCAATCTATTTTGATATTGGTGAACTTCATGAGTGGAGTTAACTGAGAAAAAGACGTGGCTGGAGAGGATGCTGGCTCTGGTTCTATTGTATGAGATGCCTCTCTGGTGTTCTTCGAGATGTAGATAGATAGATAGACTTTTCAGTTTGGCCGTAATATGGTTTCCCACAGTCGCATATGATTCTGTAGACACTGGGAAACTGAAGATGGTGATGATTTTCTTTGGGATGGCTTAGAATTGACCGGGGTTTAGGTAGAGTGGATTAAATATGTTTTGATATTGAACTTCAAAATTCTTGCCAGTTTAGGGGAGAGAGAATTGATGTAAGATAAGGAGATGTAAACTCTGGGGTTGGTGGAAGCCTTAACAGTGTTTTGATGACGGTGGTATAGTAGTTTATTAATACTTTTTGAAGAGTAACCATTATTTGTGAAGGTCCTTTTAAGATGTTTCAGTTCATTTTTGAACTCTTCTTCGTCTGACAATACAGACCTGGCACGATGAGAAAGAGTGGATATGATGCCTAATTTTTGTGCTGGATAGTGGTGATGCATGCAGGTATCTATCTGTGTGTGGGGGTTTTCTGAAGATTAAGATTTTTAAAGAATCAGACAACCTGGTAAGTTTGATGTCTAGAAAGGGCAGAGAACCATTTACTTCAAGTTCAGCGGTAAACTTGATATCTGGATGAAAGTTCAAATTATTATTATTACTTGACACTCCAGGGGTCCAAAGACTCATCAAGAGAGGGCACCTATTCTACAACGACTGAACTACACCAACGCCATCTACCACTACCACCACCACTAATATTTTCACAGACAATCACAAACATCCATAACCGCAGCGGGATTTGAACCCTCAGCCTTTTGGCTAGAGAGTGGATACGCTAACCATTCGGCCAACCAGGCCGTGCTCCCAAATCAGGAAGATATCGTCTATATAACAGAGCCAAATTTTAGGTTTCAGTGTAGCAGAAGAAATGGCTTTTTCTTCGAAATCTTCAAAAAAAAAAAAAATGTTAACTAGTATCAGAAACAGTGGACTACCCATAGCCAATCCGTTATTTTCTTTGTAAATCTTGTCTTCAAACTTGAAGTAGCCTGAATTAATACAATGTGAGAGTAAAGAGAACATCTTTTTTGAAATCTTGTTTCTTAGAAGAGTGAGAACATTAGTAAAAAGTGCTACTACAGCGAAATTTGCCATGACATCTGAATTCTTGAGTTTGTTTTTTATTTTGGAAACAAAGTCAGCTGAATATTTGATGTAAGAAGAAGATTTCCCTGCGAAGACTTTCAAGGAGGTAGCGAGATATTTTGATAAGTTATGTAGGAGAGTCAATACTTTCAACTATGGGTCTTAAAGGAATATTTTTTTATGTATCTTTGGAAGGCCATCCAATCAGGGCATGAGTTGATAAAGAGAACGTAGAGATAGATGGATATTTCTTGGTAGTTCTGTGGTTGTTTTAAGAAGATTGTTGGTTCGATTATGTATCTCTCTTGCGGGTCTCTCGCTCTAGTTGAGAGTATGTATCTGACTAATAAATCCAAGATTTTATTGCAGTAGTCTGTTTTATTAAAGATTAAGGTTGCGTTTCCTTTGTCAGCTGGGAGGATGATAATGTCTTTGTTCTTCAGTTGTTTAATGGCTAGTCTTTCATCCAGAGAAATGTCTGTAGGGGGGATTTGCTTTGTTGATTGCAAATATGGCTTTCATGCAAAGTAATTCGCGTCTATGGTTGGTAGTAGAGAAGCAGCTTTTTCTATTTTAGTAAGAAACAATTCTCTAGGGATTGATTTTGGCGAAAGGACGAAATTGAGATCTTTTGAAAGGATATTTTCTTCTGCAGGACTGAGGATATAGGACGAATTATTTACCACTACTTTTTTGAACTCATGAGAATGATTAGTAGAGGAGGATTGTTCCTGTGCAAGTTTGAGAGAATTGAATTTATTAATAAATTTAGATTTATTGATGTTTTGTGTTCTTGAAGCAAAACGTGTGCTTATTTCTTTAATATTATTCCATGACCCATTGTCTAAGGAAACCTCTAAACGGCTTTCTAAAGTTGATTTTCTTGTAAAAAGAGAAGTTAAATTGTGTTTCGGATAAACAAACCTTTCCGATAAGAGTTCTAGTTTTGCTTTCCGGTAAATTCTATGTGCCCTTTCTGTTGTTATGGTTTCTTTGAATTGTAGGAAATTGGGAATAATTGAATAAAACTTATGTTTTAAGAAAATAAGCCTGTTAATGAAAAATGACTTCCCACATGATCAGCAATCTCAGTCATAGTCTGCCAGACTCGCATAGCTCTGCTATTTAGTACTGGTGAACTCGCGAAGTTATACGCTCACATGTACATAACAATAAAACTGTTTGGACTCCAATTCAAACATAACTACGGCTTTGTTTTTATTGGCTTGTTAAAGTTGTTTAAAACTTTAAAGTTGGCACACCTCCAGAGAGTCTAAAGACTCATCAAGGGAGAGTGTTCCAACAGCATCAAACGATTGAATCCCTCCCAACTACTAACTGCGCTCAAACTTGCTTCACTTTTAGCGTGAGTCATTAGTAGCAGAGGCTCTACCAATCGGCCAACATCACACCTGACGAAGTCGTTATTCCGACAGATTTGTTTCTGTGTTATCTCGGAATTCAGTCATTAAATAATATTTAACATGTCTAGAAACCGAGTCAATCTGTTTACCAGTAAATATATATATATATATCTCAACTGTTTAATTTATTATAAACATGGAGTCCTTCAGGTAGACAGGCTTATATGTTGGTTACTCATAACTATTCTTTTTCAGAAAATAATTTATACTAAAATATTAATTGTAATAACTATAATTAATACTTTCCTATATTTTGGAAACGTTACATTGCCACTGTCAGGGATCACAAAAGCAATGATATGTGCATGCAGGCACTAACACTATGCAAATGAGGCTGAAAAAAGGCAATCAAGTGGGTTAGTTTGGGTGGTCTTAGCCATTGGGCTAAAGATCTGAGTATGAGTGCTTTCCAAAAAATGAGGCAGTCTCATGCACCCAAATCTGTTAAAGTTTGAGAAGTTTTTCAGGGTTGAAGCAGATTTGAGAAATAGCCTCTCATATTTGTATTTGCTGCAGTGTAATAGAATGGTCTTCTTCCAGGGTATCCTGTGGTGAGTGTCCAAAGCATGGTGAGCAAGTCCTGAGTGACTGTACTAGTGGAACTGGATGCAGTCCTTGTGTTCAGAAATTTTGATTATTGGCTCTCTTGTTTGATCATAGTAGGACAGTTTGCAATTGCAAGGGACCTGGTCTTTGGTTGAGCAGATAAGAGATGTCAATTTTTTTATGTGACTGTAAGGTTGTATTTCCTTAGGATTTTTGTAAATTTTTTGGTTGTGCCCCAGATATATGGAATGGTGATAGATCTTGAGTAATCTCTGCTCTAAAGAGGGTTGTGGTTACAAGATTTTAATATTTTTGGGGATTGTAGCCATCGGCTAAGAAAGTGTTGAGAATATGGTCAAGTTCAGTAGTTAGGACACTGTTATCAGAACTGATTATTTTTCTCCTGTTATATGGGGTTTTTATAATCCCATATTGTTGGGAGGCAGAGGTGACTGCTGGTGAATATATCTACCTGTATGTGTAGATTTTCTGTAAACTAAGAATGCCAGGGCTCTCTTAGGCTAGCCTGTAAACAGAGTGTTCAGGAATGGGGAAACTGTTCTTGTTTTCCTTTTCTAAGGTAAATTGGATCCCATGTTATTAATTGTTTAGATGTGTTGATATCTTTCAAGACTTCTATGAAACTTTATTGGAAAATCCACCTCTTATGCCAAAAATAGTTTTGACTTCAAAGAAAAAATTAAAGATCCTCATTTTCAAGAGTCTGAAATGATGGTTTCCTTTGAAATAGTTTCATTGTTTATAAATATACCTTTTCAAGAAGCTCTACAACTTTTACAAGTAGATTTCCTTGATAACATCGTTAGATTATTCAAGTTTACTATCAATGCTGGGTCTTTTTCTTGCCAACCTGGCAGAGAACACTTGTTTTGCTAATCTCTCCTCTCCCATTCTGTTTAAGTGATCATACCACCTGAGGTTAGCTCTGCTAATGCATTCCTGGATGCTGACAATGTCATGTTCTTTCCTAATATTCTCATTTATAATATGATATTGCCATTGATGCCATCTGTTCATGCCCGTAATCTTTCTCAGGACTCTTATATCTGCAGTCTCTAGTCTTTGGTCAAGTGTTTTACTTCTGATCCAGCTCTCAGATCTATAAGTTTAAATTGGTTTGAACACTGTTCTTGTATACAGCTAATTTAGTGTTTTGACTAATTTCTCTCTTATTCGATATAAATTTATTCAGTTGACTTCCCAGCTTTATCGATTCTGTTGTCTATTTCCATATTTAATTTACCATCTTCACTAAAAATCGTGCCTAAGTAGCTGAAATGTTTCACTTGTTCTATAGGTTCTCCATTTTCAATGCTTCTGCCTATTTTCATTGTCTTTGTCTTGTTATTGCTGATTTTCATACCATATCTATTACAACAGTTATTCAGTTTAGTCAGGGAATCTTGCAGACTTGAAGCAGATTTATTTAGAAGTGTAACATCATCTGCATAAAGCAAAGAGCTGAGATTAACATCTCCAATTTTGATATCAGGTTTAATACCCCTTCCCTTCATAATGTGATCCATATAGATAATGAATAACAGTGGTGATAATGTACATCCTTGTCTGACACCAGATTTAACATTAAACGACCTTCCTGTACTTCCTTCAATTCTAATTGCTGACTTACAACTCAAATCAAGACTAAGTATTGCTTGATATTATGCCCCACTGACACCATATAACTATAGTGTTTTGAATAGCTTCTCTCTTGGCACCTTGTCATATGCCTTTTCCAGATCTACAAAATTTAAATACAGATCTTTGTTATATTCCCATCATTTCTCAACTATTTGTCGTAAAGTGAAAATCTGATCCTGACAGCCTCTATTTGGCTTGAATCTAACTTGTTCTTCACCAATCTTTTCTTCCACAATCATTCTCAACCGTTTCTCAAGTATACTTGCATAAATCTTACCAGGAACACTCAGTAGAGAAATACCTCTGTAATTCTCATATTCAGTTTTAGTTCCCTTTTTATATGTGGGTACTATGAAAGCTCTACTCCAATCATCCAGAATTCATCCCTCTGTCCAGACCCTCTGAACTATGCAGTGCAGGCACTGCAAGACTTTTATACCTCCATACTTCAGCATTTCTGGTCGAATATATATCATCTACTCCTGCTACCTTTCCACATTTCAGGCCTTTGATGGCTTTTTCTACTTCAAGTATGGATATGTATTCCTGACTGCATCCTTGTTAAGTGTTTTTTATCACTGTGCTGTCACTGATTGTTTCATTTAGCAACTTTTCGAAGTAATTATTCCATACTTCAAGGGTATCTTTTTTCCTCCAGTTTTCATGTCACCTTTATCATCTCTAATTCCTTTTAGAGCACTCTTTTCTCCATTTCTAAACTTCTTCAACGACCTCCAGAATATCTTGCCAGCTTCTTGATATTTATTTTTTGTGTTCTTACCAAAGTCTCCCCATGACTTTTGTTTAGCTAGTTTTACACAGTGTTTAGCTTTCTTACATTTGTCTCTGTATTCTCTAAGAGCACAAGCTGACTCATTTGTCAGGAACTTTTAATATGCTTTCTTTTTCTTCACTGCCTCCTTAATTTCCTGTGTTCACCGTGGAGTTCTGATTTTTCTATCCTTGCAGATAACCTCACCACGCGTCTCTCTGGCTGAATCTGCATCACGTTACTGCTAAAATGCAGTAACATGATAATCTAGATACAGCTGAAATTTCATTCCAGTTAAAACCCTTTACATACCCATATATCAAAATCTAAGAACTTAAAAAAAAGATTTTTACTTAAGTTCAGTACAACTTGGCCTATAAGTAGGCTTAAGTGCTAGTAATTATTCATGTAGATTTAATAGACATGAAGCACAATATACAGGAATGAAATTAAACAGTAGTCAATATCTTGTCTGTCTCAATGTCATCACCACTTATAAGTATATGCCTGTGTGTGTATACACAGGCAACAAAGAGGAATTAGGAATGGTTATATTTAGAGCACCTCATTTCCTAGGAAATGCAGTAAAGAAAGAAAGGCTTCGGTGTCATTCATTATTCATAATGATGAATAAAGGTATAAACAACACCAAGAAGTAAAATATATATATATATATATTTATTTATTTATTAATATATATATATATATATATATATATATATATATATATATATATATATATATATATATATATATATATATATATATGATGATACTTTGTTATACAAAGTATCATCAGAGCATAATGATAATTGTGACAGGCACACATCACTAAACTAAGAAATTGTAGGAACAATTTAAATTGTAACTGACATCTTAATATCCTTACATGGCATCCTCTATGGGTCAGATAACTACAAAGTTTATTTAGTGAAGTCAGGCTGTTAGGCCTTAAAATGATAGTCTCCCAGATCTTTGGTCAATTGATGCAACCATACTTGTTGAGGCTGGGAGAGTGCTTCATAGCTGGTGCTGATTCTAAGAATAACCTCTCAGATGTAATGACTTCTACGTAATATAGATGTTTTACTCCATCTGATAACATGGTCTGCCATTCCCAACTTGCCATAAAGATGACCTTGGATGTAATTTTTGTGTTCAAGGTGGATGTTAACTGATCTACTAGTCTGTCCAGTGTAGAGGCACAAGAAACATTCCAGGAGGTTCAAGAGGATGTAGTCTTTTTTTTTTTTTTTTGGAGAACATATTCAGGTATCTAGCTGAATGAAAGGTTTGAAGGTTGTATGGAGATTATATTTGCAGAGAACTTTGGATTTTTTTTTTCTTTTCCTGATGTCTCCTTAACATATGGAATGGTAATAATTTGCTCTGATCCTATGTGTTTGGTGTAGGAGGGATTGGGGGGGGGGGGGGTGCAAGTAATATTTTGTTTATTTTATATGGGTTGTAGCCATTGGCTAAAAAGGTGTTGCAAAGGTCCCTGAGGTCAGTTTCAAGGGTCGTGCCATTTGAAAAAAATAGCGCTGGCTCAGAGACTAAACGTTTTAATGATGCCATACTGTTGGGAAATATAGTGGTGGTATAATTGTAAATGTGTATATAAATACCTTTCAGTATGAATAGGTATTCTGTAGATGGAGAAAAATTATGAACCATTAGGAAGTTATCTCACTGGTTTATCTAAAAAGGGAAGACTGTTATTACTTTTTTTTTTTCTACTGTATAGTGAAGTTTATTTTAGGATGTTGGCTGTTAAGATGTGCCAAAAAAAAAAGGTATCTAATGTGTCTGGACCATGAGGGCAAACAGCAAACACATCATCAACATAATACAGCCAAACTATTGGTTTTAGTGTGGCTGTATTGAGTGTTTGGGTTCCAAAATGTTCCATATAGAAGTTCGCTAGAGGATGGGGGAGGGGAACAGCAATCCCTTTTAGCTGTTTGTATAGTTTTCCTTTCCATAGCAAATAAACCTGTATATATGGAATCTGTATAGTTTGGTTATGTTGGGGGAAATGTAGCTTAATAGCTGAAGAGCATCAAAGGTACATTAGTGAAAGGTGAGGTGATATCAAAACTGTCCATGATGGCAGAGTTAGATTTTCTATTAAAGCTTTAAACTGCAAGGAGTTTTTAAAAATGAGAGAGAACAATCAGTAGTCATTACTAAAATAAAGAACCAAAAGGCTTCAGTTTGGCTATGCAAAATTATATAAACAAAGTGGATATCAGATCCAGCATTATTTCAAGGCCGAATGTAGAAACTATGAAAGTTTTGTAAGGTAAGTTGTCCAGAGAGCTTATGGGAATACACTCCCTGGCATTCACGAGTTGCCTTAGCATGGACTACTTAAAAGACATAGGCACTGCCCAAGCGTTTATATATATTTGCCTTTTTTTAGTCCATTTTGATAAGGTTTCACTGGCCTGACAGCTGTTTTGAACTGGTTGGTTCTCTTCAGAGACAAGGCAGAAACCTTAAGAAAGCCAAACTCTCATTCAGTACTAAGGAACTTGAAAGGTCAGAGAAATGTATTTTTCATAAGTGAACTCTCAGTCAGTACGTAAAAGTAATTACTAAAATCAAGAGCCAAAAGGTGATGCAAGATTATATAAGCAAAGTAGATATTAGATCCAGACTTATCTCAAAGCTAAATTAGAAACTATGAAAGTTTCATAAGGTAAGTTGACCAGAGGGCTTAGGGGAATATGCTCTCCAGTATTCACGAGTTGCCTTAACATATATAGACACTTGGGTGGCACCTATGTCTTTTAAGTAGTCCACACTAAGGCAACTCATGAATGCCGAGGATGAGATTACTTGTGACATTTTACAAAGGCTTCAAGAAACACCAAGAAAAATGTAAATTCCAAATTTACAAAGATGACCATCATCAGTTATAGCGCTTGTAAAGAAGTGAACAGACATCCCCATGAGCAAGGTGCATCATGCCATGGAGTCACGCGTTTGTAGAAATGGCTGACTTTGCTATCCTGACAGAGTTTGGATGAGGCATTGTAATAGGATACCATTTTGGCAAATTGTTGACAAATTAGGCCATCCCAGGTCAACAGTGATATCATACTGATATGGAAACACAGGGAGTCACAAGTGCTACCCACAGTAAATGACTGAACACACTCACCGTACATAATTGTAGGGTGCTACGGAGGATAATATCTTGAAATTATCCTTCGGTCATGAAATTCTGAACATTGACTGTAACACGAATCTGCACAAAAATATTCAGAACCGAGACTAACAACATGGAGTTTCCATCGTAGGACATCGCAATATGCAGGCCCCACATTACCTGAACCAAAGATGGTTCAAAGATGCATCTTTGTACCACCAAAGATGCAGCGTCATCTTTGGTGGTACAAAGAGTGTGTACAATTGGATATGGAGGCTTGGAATGCTGTGTTATGGAGTGACGAATCACATTACACCCTCTGCCAAGCAGATGGATCGGTTTGGCAAATCCCGGGGAACGTCACTTACCAGAGTGAGTAACCACATCTGTGAAATTCAGAGGTGTGGGTGTGATGGTATGATCTGGTTTGGCTTCTGACCTCTGTTTGTGGTGCCACGAACATTGAACTCCGAGAGGTATCTTTGCTTCAATGAATCAATGCTTCCTACTTTGTGGTGTTTCTATAGAACTGACCAGTGTCTCTTTAGCAAGAGAATGCACCATGTCATAAGGCTGCTGTGGTAGCTGCATGGTTTGTGGAGGCTAGTCAATTCCATACTTGACTGGTCTCCACAAAAACCTGATCTCTACCCTATAGCTGAATAATGAAAACATTGACAATTTTATAAAACTTGAGGATGGTGGAGATTATGTAGATAAAACTTATATATATGGATGCTTTGCACATATTGAACATCTATGGGATGAAGTGGAGCATTGGGTGAGGTCAAGGGATGGCTGTTGCACAACAGTCCAGGCCCTCATTACATGCCTACAGAAAGAATGGTCCAAAATTTCCATTGATCACTACTATACGCTTGTTGAAAGTATGCCCCTTAGGATTGCTGCAGTCATCACAGTGAAAGCAGGTCCTACATCTTATTAAAGTGGGCACTGTGACTGTTTGTTCATCACATCATGGTGTCTGTTGACTTGTTTCCAAGCAGTGTATAATGGATTTGGAAAAAACAACTATAGACACTTGTCATAATGTGTTTCCACACACCCAAATATGTCTGTACCTTTTTTCATTTGGGGCAGTAAATATACTGGAAAGTTCAAGAAGCTGGACTTCAGAGGAAGACAACAGTTCAGTTAAGCAGTCAACGCTGAGTGCCATGCATGTCATGAAAGGGACATGCTTTTGTTCCTTTCAGTGAGCCAGCCTCGTTGGCCAAGTGGTTAGCGTACCTGTTCTTCAACCAACGGGTCATGGATTCAAATCCTGCTGTGAGTATGGATGTTTTTGATTGTTTTGCCTTCTGTTCTGTTATAACCTTTGATATGGTGCAGTGTGACCTTTGCTGTCCTTACACCATTAAAACCATAAATCAACATCATCATCCCTTTTAGTGATGTGAAACTATTTGTTGTACTTTTGTGGGACCAGCTGAATAATGAAAACACTGACAATTTTATAAAACTTGAGGATGGTGCAGATTATGTAGATAAAACTTATATATATGGATGCTTTGCACATGATAAAAGATAAGAACTTTCACTATGATACCTAATTAAAATGTGGAATCTGTATGAAACAACAATGCAGATGAACCAGATCTAATAACACAGTAGAAGGTTGGTACAACCTTCCACTGTGTTATTCAGAATCAAAATTCAGAACCTATTCAAGAAGACCATAACAAGAAATGAACAAATAAAGAAGGGGGGGGTTGCATGGTATCAAGAATTTAAAGACAGCGGTCAGATTCTGTTATAAATTAAAGATACCGAGAAATTATATACTTGGTTTAATCGTTTATCCAAGTGTAAGCAAAGTTTGCGCCTGACATATTTTCAGGACTGAGGCAACTTGTACGAGGGTTGTCTGAAAAGTTCTCAGCCTCGACCATAGATGGCAACACTATCGACAAGATTTTATTTTCTAAGTTGGTACATCTGTCATAAGCATCCATGTGAAATTGCAAGTCATTCTATCAAGTAGTTTTTTATACAGCTGTATAAAAAACATTTTTTATACAGCTGTATATGTCAGAAGTCAAAGTGTTGTGTCTGTATCCCTTGAAATGGATAAAATTGAGTATCGTGCGGTTAAAAAATTATTTGTAAAAGAAGGTTTAACGCCAAAAGAAATTCATTCGAAGTTCATAAAAGTTTATGGGCACTCTACTCCTTTGTTTTCGACAATTAAGAAATGGACTGCTCAGTTTAAACGTAGCTGTACCAGCCTTGATCCACTTGGACGTCCAAAAAGTGTAACAACACCAGAAATCATTCATCAGTACATGATATGGTATTGGATGACTGGCAAATCGGAGTGTGTGAAACTGCTGAGACTATAGGCATTTCAAAAGAACGTGTAGGATATATTTTGCATGAAGAATTGCAAATGCTTACTCACAGCAGATCAAACACACTCGCATGAAAATCTCTGAACAGTGCTTGGAGCATTTTAACAAGATTAAAATTGATTTTGTGCATCAATTTATTACTGTGGATGAGACTTGGATTCACCATTACACACCAGAATCCAAATTATCCACTGCCCACCATCAAAACAGTGGAAGAAGTTGTTCAGCACCAAAGAAGACAAAGTCGGTTCCATCAGCAAGAAAGGTCATGGCATCGGTGTTTGGGGATGCTAAAGGCATTTTGTTTATTAATTATCTTGAAAAGGGTAAAACAATAACCAGGAAATATTATTCCGATCTTTTAACCCAGGGATGGGGAACCTTTTTAATATCAAGGGCGAAAATTGCTAATTTAAAAACTTCCTCGGGTGACTGGCAAATTTTAACTCTTATATATAGTGTATGTAGTGTGCAATATATATCTCAATAAGTAAATGTGCAACATTCTCATCTGATATGGTATCTTTTAATTACAATTGTGTAGACATATAATTATAACAATCAAGCAAAGGCTATATTTAATTTATTTAAAAAATTATATTTATTTTATTTTAACTGAGAACTTTATTAAAGCAATAATAGCATAATAAATATTTCATCAAAGTTAATTAACCTACCTTTAATCTTAAACTTTTTAGTGAGAAGGCTGAAACTGCTTTTTTTGTGAAAGCTTAGAAATATTAACTGCCCTTGATGAGACGGCTACTCATAGTTCATTGGCGAGATTTTCGTTAGTGAATCTTGTATGAAGGCGATTTTTTGCCAGACTTAATTTTGAAAAAAATTGCTCGCATTAATAAGTAGTAGAAAACTGAGAAGCTATTTTCAAGGCTTATTTTTTAAAGAAGGGAATTTCTCAGAATCAATAGATTTGTACAAGTCCAATATAGGCAGATTACTATATTTTGATATCAAAAGGTGTTTCAAATATTTGTAACTCAATTCTTTGATTTTTTTTAAATCTTCAAATCTCCTTTGAAATTGATTCAAAAACTTTGACACTCATCAACATACTCATTTGTTGATTTTGGATTGTGTTCTCTTAATTTTGGAAAATGTGTAAAGCGGTTTTTTTTTCAGTTGGGTAAAAAATAATTGAAGCATCGATTCAAAGCTTTTGATATGAGTAAGCAAAGAAGTCATTAGCTGATTGTGGCCTTGTAATTTCAAAGTTAGATTATTCAGATGACTAGTTATGTCTACTAAAAATGCTAAATCAGTTTGAAACTTTTCATCCTCCAATTCTTTAATGGGGACACCTTTAATGTCCAAGAAAATTTTCACTTTGTCTTTAAGTTCATAAAATCGCTTGAGCATTTGAACTCTACTTAGCCACCTGACTTCACAATGGTACAAATAAGTCCCCATATTCGGCTTCAAGATTTTGCAAAAATTCTTTGATTCCCTGTTGTTCAACCTTTTACTTTTTATCAAATTAATGCCATTTGTTACTACATTCATGACGCTGTTCATCTTGAGTGACTTTGCACATAGATTTTCCATATGAATGAAGCAGTGGGACACAATTAAAGTATTTCGGTTCAATTGACATTTCTTAAATTCATTCTTAATCAGAGCCACGAGCCCTTTTTCACAACCTACCATGGATGGAGCATCATCTGTAGCAAGACCACTCAGTTTTTCATACGGTAAATCAAAATCATTTAATGCTGAATTGACCATTTCAAATAAATCTTTGCCTTTAGTTGTCCCCTTCATTGTAGTTATTCCCCATATAAATATAGCCATTTGTACAGTATTTGACAAATCAGTGGTCTCATCGATGGCTAATGAGTAAAACACAAATTCTGCTGAATCTACTTTCAAAGAAGTTTGGATGTCATGAGCGATATCTTTAATATGATCAAAAACAGTTCTTCTTGATAGGCTAATATTTTTAAAGAAACCTCAGTTTTTCTAGACATAAAATCTCGACAGCAGTAAGGATGCAATCTTTCACAAACTCGCCTTCATTATGGGTTTTAAGTTTTTTAGCAGTTTGTTCACACAATGCATAACTAGCTTGAGTTACAGATGGTCTTTCATGAATAAGCTTTTTAAAAAGAGATTGGATTTTGATTATATTTTCTTTCAAAGTCACTATCTTGTCTAAACATTCTGATCCTTTTAAATTTTCATATTTCTTATGCTTACTCAAATACTGTCGTTCAAGATTATATTTTTTGTAAACTAAACATGTTCGTTACAAATAAGACAAATGCACTTGTCATTAATTTCAATAAAGAAGTATAATTCTGTCCATTTTCACAAAACAGAGCACATTCACCACTTCTTTTACGCTTTTCACTACAACTTGTCATTTAAAAACATAAATTGAATAAAGTTGTCAACTGGTTAATTACAAAGCACTCACAGTACTGCATGAGAAAAACAAAGTCAAAAGTCAGTATGTTTTGACACGCAGGAAAATGTCATGGTGGTAATTGGGAAGCAACCAATCAGAGAAAGTCTGAACTTTGCCCTCGAGAAATGCTCCTGATTTCTTTTCATTTTAATGGCTGTTCTTGATTTGATGGTTGCCAGATGTATGACGATCATATTTTATGTAATATAGTTATTTTTGATTTTGTATATTTAATTATTTAAATTATTATAAAATTTTATTTACATGTACATACGAGTACATCAGCAAAGGGGCAAATTGAAATAGACTCGCGGGCGAAATTTCGCCCGCCGGCAAGGGGTTCCCCACCTCTGTTTTAACCAGACGACGAAAAAATTTATGAGAAAAGACCCAGTTTGCAGAAGAAAAAAATCTTTCATCAGGACAATGCATCTGCCCACAAAGGTGTTTTGACAATGGGAAAATTAAGGGATCTGCACTATGAATTGTTGGAACATCCACTCTATTCCACAGATTTGGCTCCCTCTGACTTCTATCTCTTCCCAAAACTAGAACTTTTCCTTGCTGGTCAGCGTTTTTCTTCGATTCAATAGGTGATTGCAGTTACAATGCAGCTGTAGAGGGGTATTTTGCAGATCTTACTGAGAACCACTACAGGGACAGGATAATTGGTCTGGAGCATCGCTGGAATAACTGTATTAGTCTTAAGGGAGATTATGTTGAAAAATAAAAATAATTTCGAAATTATAAATTCTTCTCATTGTTAGGCCAAGAACTTTTCAGACCACCCTCGTATATAGAAGCTAATGACTCTACATCACTTGTCTTAGTATCCTACAATGCAAAGCACTCATCCTTGTTTGGTATCTTTAATTTATAGTATAACCAAGTGAAAAGCTTCCAACAACTATCTCTAATCCAGAGTATTTTAATAAGGTGCGACACCTTTTGGCTACTCGTATATGAAAATATGACTTCTGCATTACTTCAACCTTAGTATCACCTCTTGGTCTCTGGTTCCCACTGATGAGACCTCAATAAAAGTCAAAACCAGTCTGGGTAGACCCTCCCATAATGCATAGCATTATACATGTCTGAAAGGATATGTGCTTTGCATTATGAGATACTAAGGCAAGTGATGTGAAGTCATTAGCCTCTATATACATGTTGCCCTAGTTCTGAAAATTCTTCAGATGCAAACTCTGTTTACTTACACTTGGATAAAGGATTAAACCAAGTATTTAATTTATAGTATAACCAAGTGAAAAACTTCCAACAGATTCTGTTATAACTAAAAAGTTTGGGGTATACAATTTTGTGCTGTCTTCATAAAAAGTTTTGTTTCATTTTATGTGTGGTTATTAATATTTTTTAAACTTAGACCTAACCCAGACATATTACAATTACTTAATCTTTTTTTTTATCATATATTTCATTTTGTATGCAAGAAAGTCTTCTTAAACATTGACCTAACCTGGACATTTTATAATGATTTTATCTTTATTCATTAGGAGAATTTTATTTTATGTGTAATAAAGTCAAAGGACACATAAATATTGCCTAGTTGGCTGTCATCCAGTTGTCCTGCCACCATTCATATGATGTCACTGACTCTCATTCAGACGATGTTTCAGAACCACACTAGTGGAATTAATCTTTTGAGTAAAACCTAATTGTTTTATTTTATTGAGAAATTTTATAATACTGAATGTTTTTAATGGCCAAAAGAAATTGTTACATTTTTTTTCATAAAAAGTGATTTAAGACACATTAAAAGTGTTAAAGTAAAAATGATCATGCATCAGTAATAAAAAAACAAGTAATAATAAATGTTCTTTTATCACTTATATGATATGTGAAGAAAAATATTCTTTATAAGCTGATAAACACACTAAATATATTAGTTAACATATTTGCTTCAACACTGGTAGTTGTACAAGGTAAAAATTAGCTATAGCATTAACAAAATCTTATAAATTCACTGGATCCACAATTAAACACATGGAACAGTAAATACACAAATCTGCTACATCTGGGCTATATAGAATCCCTGTGTATTTCAATAAATTCCCTTACATTTGCTAAATATTACAATATGGGTAGGATTTACATCCAAGTTCGTTATTGGGCCATTAAGAAATCCACTGAATAACCAAACCTGTGACCTGCACAGTCATAGTTGTATGTTATTGGTACATGTTGAGCAGTTTCATCATCCCACAACTACATCAAAGAGGGTGCCTGAACACAACAGTGATGATACAAGATGTAGTACCTCCCCACATAGGATATGAAGTTCAACAATTAGTGCATCAACATTTCACAGAGGATGGAGTAATCGGTTGCTCATTTTCTATGAATGGCCATCACATTCACCAGACCTTAACACCTGTAACTTTGCTTTGGGGTTACCTCAAAAGCATGGTGTATTGGGGCAAAGTGCCTCACCTGGCAGATTTAAAAGACAAAAATTGCATATCATGTGCAAAACCTTTTGACAGATCAGTCTCATTCTGCAACCTGAATGGCAGTATCAACTATTGGTCCTGTGCAAAAGCCAACACATTGAACGTCACCTCTATTGATCATCCAGATCTCCTTATAGCCTGTCAGCTCTATGTAATATGCTTTTGGTATCACATTATTTTATGAAATGGGCAAAATAAATATCATAAAATAACTTCATTTGTCATTGACTTCAAATTATTTCATAATCACATACCACCCAATTCACATTAATGTATTTTTCTCTCATTTACAATATCATTTTCCCCTATTGGCCATTTTTGAACTTATTTTTTTTTTATCATCACAATCTCTTCCCCCTGACCTGGTTAGGGTACCCACCAAGTTTGAGGGTATTTCTTTACTGGTTCACTCTACTCTACAGATTGCTCTGAATAGGGAATTTGAAACACCCTGTATATAAAATATCTGGAAACCCTGCTCTAAAGACAAAATAATGAATAATTTTCTTTTTCACAGATAATAATGTGAAAAAAATAAAAAAACACAGTGAATATGCATTAACCTAGCAATTGTTTAATTTATTTGGTGTAATTTTCAGTGGTTGTGGAAAGGTATATTTTTGCTTTAAAACCAAATAACACTTGCCAGTGTATAATTGGCAAGTGTTATTTGTTAATTTTTTAATCTTTCCTGTTGGTTATACAGTGTTTTGCTGTGTTAATATATTATTCTTAATTAATACAGTATAATATAAAAAATTATATTGTGTATACCATTGTAAAAGTATACTGTGGCAAAAATTGAATCTGTTCTTTGTTTGCTGTCCTAGTTGGCCAAGTGGTTTGCATATCCACTCTTCAACCAAGAGGCTGTGGGTTTTTCACACCTGTAGGCATGGATGCTTTGTGAATGTATTTAGTTGGGATGACTTTCATTGTTTAATGTGCAACCACCCTGCTTATTGGAGGCTTGAAAAAGTTCCATGTTTGAGCTCTGGAGCAGGGTTTCCAGATCATCTCACTCTTAGCCCATCCATGGCACTAATACAAATGTACTGTAGGCTAATAGGTGTTTGTGGATGGGATGCACATTTAAAAATAATAATAAATAAATAAAATACCAGTGTGCAAAACGCATGGTACGAGAAAGATATAAAGGCAACTTATGCATGCTGAATGAATTATTGTATTTGTGTATAATACAGGAAATGGAATAATGCACTATTTAAGACTGAAAAAGTTGTGATGAAATTGTTTGTGAAAATGGAAGTGCAAATGGCCGTCCAACTGAGTTAATCTAATCATATTATGCTAGTGGATACCAAGTACAACAGGGTCTAATTTCACTTTCAGAACTGACCTAAGTAGCATTTTGGTGGAGAAATGCACCAAAATGTTGATAAAATGTCTATTGTGGCATTTTATCAACATTATTGGTTTTATTATTTTCTCTCAGCAGGAGAGTGCATCTATGACAGCAGCCAGAATTGCTGTCATAGATGCACTCTTCTGAAGAAATGGGCTAATGGATTCATGAAACACTGATGTCCAGATAATATATTTGCAACATATACATTCTTCAAAAGTAGTATTCATTTTTATATCTCTGTAAACAAAGGTTAAATGATGAAAAATTTATTTATCACTAGGTTAGACTATAATAGATTTAGTTTAATATACTATAGGAGATACCAGGTATCTCCAGCTCTGGGCCTGGCTCCCACTGAAGAGACCTCAATAAAGGTCGAAACTAGTCTGGGTAGATGGCCAATCCCTTTAATGCATAACAGTATACATATCCACATAGGAAATGTGTTTTGCATTATGGGAGATACTGGGTTAGAAGTGCCTGGTAGCTTGCTCCACCTTTGCCACGAGTTGCCTTGGTGTTGCACTACTTACTGGATAAGATAGTACAACACTATATTTAGTCCTGAAGATATTTTCAGGCGCAAACTTTGTTTGCTCTCACTGGGATAAAGGATTAAACTAAATCTATTAAAGGTTAAATGAAATTAAATTGCATCAAGTTAAAATATTCAAATATATAAATTGAAAATTGAGTCAAATGTCAAAATAAGCAGTTGTTTTTAATCAGCTGAGATGGTTGAGAAATCTCTAATAGTTAATCCATTCAAGTGTTTCTCAGCATGTCATTTGAGAAGTTTAGAAGCATTACACCACTTGTTATTCGCTCAAATAATAATAGTAGTGCAAAAATAAGTATTATAAGTGATTTTCCTCAAAAAATATATGGAAACTGGTTATTATTATTATGAAGTGAATATATATTTCAGCCCTGAATTCTGATAGCTGCTATTCTTTTCCATTAGATCATTTTTACATAGATATGTCTTCCTAAAATACTTTGACTGATGCAAAATACTTGGAAAAGTCCCAGGCAATTTTTGTTTTCCCTCCAAAATAAAGTTTATACACAAACTTCTCTCTATCAGAAATATTGAAATAATCTTTTTATATCAATCTTACATAAGATTGATATAAAATGTGCTGCAGAATCTGTGGCACATTAGTGTCGTATAGATAAAGCTTATGAGAGAAGGAACTTGTTGATATTTTTCTTTAAAAACTAAAAGTTATAGTTGGGGGATGCTTCACAAGGAGAACTATTCCAGAGAGGAATATAGGATGAAAGAAGAAGATATGAAACAGATGTGGCAGGTTTGCAATTGAACTGTAAAAAGGATGTTGGGCAGCCACCACTACTCCAGTTCCAGCAGCTCAGGATGTTGCTGTAGAAAAGCCATAACTAAATAGATCATCTGTGTGATAGCATCTGGATCACTCTCCTCTTTCAGCATCAATAATTTTTAGGGAGATTTTTTGTGAACTCTCCCAAACATGAAAACGGTATTCTAAGATCAGATGGATTTCATATTTGTACTGAGTTAACCCTCTCATGCACATGTCCACTGTGGTGGACAGCTACTATTGGTTTACTTCACAGCTCCATGAGACATGTTTTGTAACCTCTGATGCATGCAGTCCACCCTAGTGGGTTTCCTCTGCATAGTGGTGTTACCTAGTGGCTAAGAATGCGACTTCCACAGTCATAAATTGCTTTTAATTTGTACTGTGTAGCCAAGATGGCAGAAATTCATGCATGAGAAGGTTAATTGCTCACTGAGTAGTGATGTTTCATGTCTGGGCAATCAGTTAATATCATCAATAGCTTTGGGACAACATGCCTTTGAACAATACTAGGATACATGTAAAAAAATCACATTCCTAATACTGTCATTCTTCAAGAAAGACAATAAAGACTCCTAATAAAAACAATTAAAAAAAATCAACTGAGATGGTTGAGACACCCACCTCCACCATGTTCAGTGTTTTTTCTCTCTTCAGGTCAGCTAATGGACACAGAGAAAGCCCGAGAAAACAGTTTTGGCAATACATAAGCAAACCCCGTTTTGAAGATGAGGCTCACGAACCATCTGACATTCTATTTGGCACAAAACAGAGCAGTTGGCTCACTTTCATCTAATAGACTATCTCTCCATGAGTTTTTGTTATATGAATATTTCTGTGTATATTTCCCTATTTATAAATGAATACATGATGATGACAGAGTTAATAGCTGAATGGTTGGGAAAAACATTTCCTTTCATATCCTTAAAAGAAATTAATGCCGTGATTTTTAGAGAATGAGACAGCTGTTGAAGTAAATGTTTATGCTAGGAAAGGATAAAGGTAAATTTCAGTCCTACATTTACTTCAGTTACAGAATCTACTAAATTAATTAATTTTCTCTTTGAGGAAGTGGGAGGGGGGGCCTTCTTAATTCTCAGTTCTTTTTGTGTGTGATTTGTGTTAGTGGCAGAAGAAGAATTTTGCCAGCAATTCAAAGTACAATTATCTCTTATTCTTCTGGATATGAAATTATCAGATAACTGGCTCACAATTCAATCTGGTTAAGTAAATCAACCTTTTTCATCATGTTAGAAGTTTAATGAAATATTTACAGCACTATGAAAGGATTTAAACTAATTTTAATGCTTCAATCTTTCTTCCCAGTCACTGAGACATCTTCAGGGATTACAAATAACTCTTGTAACACACAAGAGTTATTTGTAATTTGTATCAAATCCAACACAATACTAAGTAAAACACGCTGTGACTCTAAAGTCCTATCTAAGTGGCACTCCCTCAATGGGTGTTAGTAGATGGTCTAGGAATTAACATGGGATCTCTGATAATTAATGTTTCCCGAATTTTGGAAGTTTTATGCAACCATATTTATTTAAATTTGGTTGATTTCTGAGTGCCGCTGCAGATTCTAAAAACAGTCTTTCTTTTTTGAATTTACTATGGTAAAGCATGGTGGTTTTTCTCCAGGAGATCCTGTTGTTGCAGACCATATCCAAAACATGGTCTGCAAGGCCAGATCGACTATAGTCATGATTGCAGATGTATGATTCATGTTCTTCTAAATGGATGGTTGCTGATCTACCTGTCTGTCCAAAGTAAGCCAGCTTGCAGGAACATGTTACTTTGTATGTTGAATTGGATTTAAACGGTAAACTCAAAAGCTAATATTTCGCTGGTATTATATCCAGCATCTTCAGAGCACACAAAGTTTGTTACAAATGCAAGACAACCACAATTCGGTATAACAATGGGGCTAGTATAAGCAATTGCAGCATGCAACACAAGACTATATTACTGGCCTACTATATTTTTTTCAAAACTTTGGACTACTTTTTTTTTTTTTTTAGATGGCGTTGTATTAGTACTTTAGTCTTGTGCTGCACGCTGCAATTACTTATACTAGCCCCACTGTTACACCGAATTGTGGTTGTCTCGCATTTGTAACAAACTTTGTGTGCTCTGAAGATGCTGGATATAATACCAGCAAAATATTAGCTTTTAAGTTAATAAATAGTTATTTTCTTATTAGTCTGTGTTTGCATCAGTACCGTTTAAATCCAATTCAACATGTGTGACGAACACATAAGTCTATCTACGCGTTTAAATGTTACTTTATATCCAGGCACTGAGGGAGCTAATCTTTGATAGAATGGATAAGGGTAGCAAGTTTACAGTGGAGCTTAAACACTGTGGAGGACTTGCTACATCTCAGTGACTGAGACAAACTATTGGAATCATTAAAACTAGTATTAATCCTTTCCTAGTGCTGTAACTATTCCATTAAACCTCCAACATGTCCTTACAGCATTTAGGCCTCAACTCATGAAATCGGCCTTTTCTTTAAAAAAACATATTTGTCATTTTTGCATTGCTCTTAAAGCAGCCTTAAAAAGAAAGGCCTTTCTTTCTGTTCACATCTTTCATTACTGTGCTCTAAATTTTTTTAAAATTAATTTAAAAAAAATTAATTAAATTTTTTAAATTAATTTTAAATTAATTTAAAAAATCATGAAATATCCTGCACATCCTTAAAATATAGATAAAGGTAAAAAGAAAGATCCTGGCTACTTCTTTGTTAAAATCTTTTTGTTGACACATACTTTTTTTTTTTTTTTTTTTTTTTTTTTTTTTTTTTTTTTTTTAGTTACTGGTTCATATTTCTGGACTAAAGTTAATAAAACCAATTTGCCAATGATTGCATAACATTGGAATACATTGGTTTCCATAAATTAAGGAACAACGTGAAAGATCACGATAATTCGGGAAGGAAGGGGGAAAAAACAACTGAAAACCAGTGGTTCACATAATGTACCTTTTGCAGGTACATTATGTGAAAAATGACACTGATCTGGTTATCATATACAAATGAGTGGTGCTGTCAGCAGTATATGCAAATGAGCACAAACATAAAAGCAGGAGTTTTGGAGTTGTTTTCCATTTTGTGTATGGAGTGAGAACAGGACATTTCATGCTAGCAAAATTCTTGGATATATTGCTGCAAGCAAGCTGTGTGTATATATGTCTGGTAACTGCATGCCAAAATTTTTTACTTTCAGAATTTCTAATTTACAGTCAATTTTTGAACATACTATAAAAGCGAATTATATGATGAATCATATTTGTAACTTATTTTATTTAGTAATTTCTCCACTCCAGTATTATTCTTACCCATTTCATCTTAATATACTCTAAATCAGTGGTTCTTAACCGGTGTTCCCCGGAACACTTGTGTTCCGTGAACTAGTTACAAGTGTTCTGCCTGTGAAAGATGTCACTTGACACAGTTCTGAGTGTAATGGGCTACTCTGATCCTAACAACTGAAGACTGCTATGGGCGTTGACTTCTAAACCAATAGAATGTCGTTTATAGGTCATGTTTTTGCAGGATATATTATATATATCTACACACTGTTTTTGCACAGAGAATCCCTAGTTTCAAAAACATTACCGGCAATATTAAAACCTGTACTGACCAAGTTGTAAATATGGTAAATTACATCAAGTCAAGACCTTTTAAAAGCACGCCTTTTTAAAAAACCTTGCATATCTATGGAAGCCAAGTATGAACTTTGCTTTTACACACTGAAATAAAATGGCTATCCAGGGGTAGACTGCTATTTTGAATTTTAGAACTTAAGAATGGCTTATTGGCCTTTTTTCAAAATGAATGTAAAGATGATATTTGGTGTGCTAAAATGGCATATTTAGCTGATATTTTTAATTATTTAAATAGCGTTAATCCAAGGGAAAAATGAAAATATTTTGACATCCACTGTCAAATTGTCAGCTTTACAGAAAAAACTATCTCTTTGGAAAAACTGCATATCAGAAAAAAATACAGTAGATAAATTAATAAAAACGTCAAGGAAATTATTTCTGTTATAACAGAACATTTAACAATATCCGAAGAAAAGATTTCAAGTTACTTCATCATCATCATCATCAAATTCCTGCCATGTACCCTCAAGGGGGTGTACAGGATATGATAGTACTACACAAAAAATTTACATCATTACTAACTTCCTATCTACAATTTTCCTCCAAATCAGTCTGTTACCTGTCAAGACTCCAATATCATCAGATCTTATATTTTTATCGTCTAAAGGCACTTTGTACCGTATCAATCCACCTATATCTTGGTCTTCCTCTGGGTCGTTTTGCTGCCAACCTGGCAGAGAACACTTGTTTTGCTAATCTTTCTTCGCCCATTCTGTTTAAGTGACCATACCACCTGAGATTAGCTCTGCTAACGCATTCCTGGATGTTGACAATGTCAAGTTCTTTCCTAATATCCTCGTTTTTAATATGATATTGCTACTGATGCCATCTGTTCATGCCTATAATCTTTCTCAGGACTCTCATATCTGCGGTCTCTAGTCTTTGGTCAAGTGTTCTACTTCTGACCCAGCTCTCAGATCCATAAGTTAAAACTGGTTTGAACACTGTCTTGTATACAGTTAATTTAGTCTTCCGACTAATTTCTCCCCTATTCCATGTGAATTTATTCAATTGACTTCCTACCATACCAGCTTTGCTGATTCTGTTGTCTATTTCTATATTTAATTTACCATCTTCAGTAAAAATCGTGCCTAAGTAGCTGAAATGTTTCACTTGTTCCACAGGTTCTTCATTCACAACACAGTTGACATTTTCAATGATTCTGCCTATTTTCATTGTCTTTGTCTTTTTATTGCTGACCTTCATACCATATCTATTACAACAGCTATTCAATTTAGTCAGAGAATCTTGCAGACTTGTAGCAGATTTATTTAGAAGTATAACATCATCAGCATACAGCAAAGAGCTGACATTAACATATCCAATTTTGATATCATGTTTAATACCACTTTCCTTCATAATGTGATCCATATAAATAATGAATAAGAGAGGGGATATTCGACCAGAAATGCTGACGTATGGTGGTATAAGAGTCTTACAGTGGCTGCACTGTATAGTTCAGAAAGCCTGGACAGAGGGACGAATTAATGATGATTGGAGTAGAGCTCTCATAGTACCCATATATAAAAAGGGAAATAAACTGAATGAATCTGTCTCACACCAGATTTAACATTAAACCATCTTCCTGTACAACTCAAAGACTAAGTATTGCTTGATATAATGCCCCATTGACACCATATAACTGTAGCATATTGAACAGCTTCTCTCTTGGCACCTTGTCATATGCATTTTCCAAATTGACAAAACTTAAATACAGATCTCTGTTATATTCCCATGCTTTCTCGACTATTTGTCGTAAAGTGAAGATCTGATCCTGACAGCCTCTATTTGGCCTGAATCCAGCTTGTTCTTCACCAAGCTTTTCTTCCACAATTCTTCTCAACCGTTTCTCAAGTATACTTGCATAGATCTTGCCAGGAACACTCAGTAGGGAAATACCTCTGTAATTCTCACATTCAGTTTTATTTCCCTTTTTATATATGGGTACTATGAGAGCTTTACTCCAATCATCGGGAAATCGTCCCTCTGTCCAGGCTTTCTGAACTATGCAGTGCAGCCACTGTAAGACTCTTATACCACCATACTTCAGCATTTCTGGTCAAATATCATCTACTCCTGCTGCCTTTCCACATTTCAAGACTTTGATGGCTTTTTCTAATTCAAGTATGGATATGTATTCCTGACTGCATGCCTGGTCAGTGTTTTTTACCACTGTGTTGTCAACACTGCTTGTTTCATTTAGCAGTTTTTCAAAGTAATTACTCCATACTTCAAGAATATCTTTTTCTCCCATTTTTATGTCACCTCTATATCATCTTAATACTCCTTTTACAGCACTCTTTCCTCCATTCCTAAGCTTCTTCAACAACCTCCAGAATATTTTGCCGCCTTCTTGATATTTATTTTCTATATTCTTGCCAAAGGCCTCCCATGACTTTTGTTTAGCTAGTTTTACACAGTGTTTAGCATTCTTGCATTTGTCCCTGTATTCTCTAAGATCACAAGCTGACTTATTTGACAGGAACTTTTGATATTCTTTCTTCTTTTCCTTCACTTCCTCTTTAACTTCCTGTATCCACCAGGGAGTTCTGATTTTTTTATCCTTGCAGACAACCTCACCACCTGCCTCTCTGGCAGAATCAATCAATGTTTTCTTCAAGGCTTACCACTGAATCTCCAAGGTTTGATTCCTGTTCTCAAACTCTTTCATTTTTTCTTCAATAATCTTTGTGTATTTTAGTCTACAGTTCACATCTGAGAGCTGCTTAACTTTTATTTGCTTTAAAACTTTCTTACATGTTATTCTTTTCAATATGGAATTCAATTTTATCCTGCTCAAGACTAAATAGTGATCACTTCCAATTTCAAATCCTCTGTACACTCTGGTGTCCTGCACCAGGGAGAAAACATCTCTATCAACAATATCATAGTCAATGAGACTTTTCTTATTCCTAGCCTCTTCTCTCCATGTGAATTTGTGCACATTTTTATGTTGGAACATGGTGTTAGTAATAACTTGTCCATGTCCTGAGCAGAAATCCAACAGATATTTGCCATTATTATTAGCTTTGCTCTTTTCTCCAAATTTTCCCAAAATATTTTTGTATGTCTGATAATCATTTCCTACTCTGCTATTTAGATCCCCAACAAGGACCAACTTTTCCTTTTTCATTGTATCAGTTGCTTTTTCTAAAGCCTCAAAAAATTCCTCCACTTCTATCTTAATAGAACCTTCTGTGGGACCATAGCTACAAATAAGTCTCATTGCCCAGTTCCCTATTCTCATATTTGCCCACATTATTCTACTTGAGACTGACTGCCATTCAAGAAGATTAGCCTCGTATTTTGTGTTGAATACTATGGCTACTCCTTCTTTTCTTTGATTGTCATTGCCTGAATATAACATTTTGTATTTATTGCTCAGAAAGATCTCACCAGTTTTGGTCTTTTTTGTTTCAGTCACCCCTATTATGTCGATCTGGTACTTATCTAATTCCTCAGCTAGCTCCATTTCTTCCATTCAGGCTTCTTACATTGATAGTACCGATCATTAACTCTGGTGATGTAGAGTTGGGGTTTGTTTTCAGATTTGTTCCAGTAGCTGACTTTTCGCTGTTCGCCCTGGTTCTCTGGCGAAAACAACGGGGTCCTTGTTTAACCGGGTGATGCCCCAGCCAGCATGAAATTTTATCATGTCGTACCATCATTTTTTATTTTGGTTTAACCAATAAGAATACAATTTGGTCAGCTAAATCCCAAATTGCCAGCCCATCCTTTTTCGTTCAGTATCCAAGTAGATACCCAACAGGGTGCACCACGAGAAGGTGAGGATTGGACATTAGGTCAGAAGCCCTGGTCGGTTCTCTGCATTCCTTTAAAGTCTATGTGGAGGTGTCCTCTCAGTTATATAGCTTTGACCCTTAAGCACCCCAAGTTACTTTGGTTCAAGTTAATTTCCTTCCTTAAATACATAGTTATGACTGGATACGAAATCCATTTGGCACAGTTAATACATCAAGTTGTGAATTTTCATTATAAGAAGAAGAACAATTAGTTAACTTGTCAACACATTGTACTCTAAAAATTAAATTCTCTGGAATAACTCTTGAGGAATTTTCGATTTTTGTCCAAGCCGAATACCCAGCTCTCTCCACAAGGGCACTGAAAATTCGTTACAGTTTTCAACATCACATTTGTGTGAGCTCGGTTTCTCAATATTAACCAATATAAAAACTAAAAAGCATGAAAGACTTACTAACACAGACAAAGAGATGAGGGTAGCTTATCACATATTAGACCTGATATTGCTGAAATCTGCAAAAGCTGACAAGCTCAAGTATTGCAATAAAATAAGTTCATTTTTATAAAAGGCAAGTCCATGCATATTTTTATTGTTAGTTTTATGATCCTAATGCTTTTGGTGTTCCTCAAATTTTTCTTAAAAGTGTTCCGTGACTTCAAAAAGATTAAGAACCACTGCTCTGAATGGTTACTTTAAATGGTCTGTGCCATATGGGCTAACAAAATGTTGACATCAGGAATTTGCATAGGCATATTTGTCTAGTGTCTATCTCCCTAGACAGTACATTCACTTGAACTCGTGCAAACAGTGAGGGATTTTTGTAGCTACTGGATTTAAGCAAATTAACTTAGTAATCACAGTTTTATAGGTTATAGCTAGAAGAAAAAAAGAGAAACATTAATATGAGAAATATTACATTAGCATGCAAATTAAGTCTAAAAACTTGCACACAAATGGTTTACATGTGCAGGTGGACTGGTAAAAATTAGAGGGAACATTTCCTGCAAGACATCATTTAACCAATGAATTCAGGTTAAAGGGGGGGGGGGTCATAAGACTAGAGGCCAGGCAGAGGTAGTCAGATTGTTGCATGTGAGTCGTTTGTGGTTCACAGACTGGATCCCATTCTGATATCCACAAACAGCATCCTGAAGATACAGTGAAGGAAGGTCACACGCTACAACCACAGTGGGTGACAAATACCTCTGACTATCTGCTTACCTATATTGAGAGACAATCTGACCTCGTGTCAGCTACAAGAACATTGGTAACTGCTTCCACTGTGTGCAGAAGGCTTCATGAAGGTAATCTCCATACCCCTATCCCAGTGGCACAGGAAAGAACATTTGAAATGGGCCATGCTCTGCATCAACTGGACCCAAGCCATTGATGTCACTATTTTACACAGATGCATCTCAGTTTGCTCTATAGAGCAATACCAGATGTGCTCTCATCAGGAGAGAACCAGGGACATGTTATTAGCCCTCTAATATTCATGAAATGGACACTTATGGTGGGGGTAGTGTGATAGTGTCAGGAGGTATCGTGTTGGGTGGATGCACTGACCTGTACTTGCTTCCTAGTGGAACCACGAATGCTGCAACTTATAGAGACGTGGTCCTGGACCCTTATGTTCATCCATATTGCACACAGAATGGTTTACATGTGCACATGAAACAGCAAAAATTAGAGAGAACGTTGCCTGCAACACATCACTTAACCAATGAATTCAAGTGTTGGGACATATAGACTACAGGCCAGCTAAAATCAGGTAGAGCTTGTTTCATAAGCTTTAAGATTGGATTCAGCAACAATCCAATCTTAAAGTTAAAATCTTGCTGAATCCAATCCTCATTGGGAGCTTGTGAACCAATATCTTCAAGAAGAGATTATCGTGTATAGACTAGCCAGTCAGGTCTCCTGACCTTAATCCCATTGAGCATGTTGGAGATATTCTAGGAGGACATGTTGCTGCTTTCAACCCTCCCCAAGACTTTGAGGGGCTCAGGAGAGCTTGGCAGAAGAAGTGGTTGTTATTACCATCTGAGCTCCTGGACACTATTATAAACAGTGTGAAACATCATTGTGAGCACTGTGTTGCTGTGCAAGATGACCATATTCCTTATTGAGGCACTTTGAGAATCTCTTTTTACCTCTTGATTTTTGATCATTAGCTTCGTGTACTCATTTGTTACTGAATTAAACTGTTTATTTTAATTAAACAATTTTTGTGTTCTTCCACATCTCATATCATACTGTTTTTCATTGATTTGTGCAAAAATCATCATGCAGTTTTTGAGTTATCTTGATTTTTCTCTTTGTTCTTTACTTTATGGAAACCTGTGGATATACTTCTTCTTTCACTATGCCTTATCCCATGTTAAACGGGGTCGGTGCACTGATCTTTAACCTTCCTCTTCCAAGTTCTCCAGTCCTGGGCGTCCTTCGGACTCCATCCTTTCTCCCTAAGATCCTCTGTCACCTTATCCCTCCACCTGAGCTTGGGCCTGCCTCTTTTCCTCCTTCCCTTCAACTCCATGTACTCCACTCGTTTACCAACATACTCCTCACCCTTCCTCTCTACATGTCCGAACCACCTCAGCCTACTTTCTTGTATCTTCTTGCCAATTGGTCCCACCTTAACCGTCCCTCTGATGTAGTCATTCCTTATGCTGTCCTTCTTTGTCACACCATTCATCCATCTCAACATCCACATCTCCGCTACCATCTTCCTCTCCTGTGCCTTTGTTATAGGCCACATCTCCGTGCCATGAGGCATCACCGGCCTCACCACCATCTTATACAGCTTCCTTTCCTCTTACAACTCACTCTCTTGTCGCACAGGACCCTGCTCATCTTCCTCCAATTCATCCAGCCGCATGTTATTCGGTGCTGTATTTCCTCATCCAGGTCACCATTCATCTCGACGACCGACCCAAGCTACTTGAATTTCTTCCCTGAAATTAGCCTTTCACACCCTGAAGTCATATGATCATATCCTCATCACTCCCCGTTGACATATTCAGTCTTCTCCCAGTTAAATTTCATGCCTCTCTCCTCCAATACCTTTCTTCACTCTTCCAGGGTATTTTCAAGCTTCTCTCAGGATGATTCGCATAGAACAATGTCTTCGGCAAACAGCATGCTCCATGGTGCCTCCTTCTTGACATCCTCCACTAGTACATCCATGACCAGGTCAAAGAAGTAGGGGCTCAGAACTGACCCTTGGTGTGGCCCTACGACAATGGTGAACCCTTCTGTCATGCCGACACTAGACCTGACTTGAGTTTCTGTTCCCTATACTATTATACTATTGTATAATAAAAAAATTTATTATACAGTAGGATATACTACTGTATAATAAAAACGTATGAAACAATTTTAAGTTACCATAATTCAAGGCTTAAGTTTTCATCATTGCATACATTTAAATTTTATAAAAGGCAAGATCCATACACTTTTTTTAAGATAATCCTGCCATACCTGGGAGTTCGTTCTATCTATAGCAAACTAGTACCCGTGGATGGGCAGAAAGTTGAGAGAAAAAAAATATAGCTTGTTAACATCTTGAAAACCTCGAAATTTTATTCTGTAGGAAATATATCCCTACTTTATAGGTGTTAACTAGTATGAATAATTTCTAATAACTGAATCAACATGGTTTGTTTTTTATATAGTAACTAAGTTTCTAGTTACATAATATGTATACACATTGCTGTATTTGAATGTGCCTGGATAAAGTCAGTCAGATAAATGATAAATCAGTGCTTGGATGTTATACAAACCATTAAAGATGTCTAAAATAAACTTGCTGAATCCAATCCAAAAGGAATTTGAAAGAAAACTTTGCTGAAACAATTTTTTTATTTCAGTTGCTGTCTTTTTTTGGAAAAGACAGCAACTATGGTCGATATAGCAAATCTGCGCCAGAAGCTTCTACTGAAAATGTAAATAAACTGATCTTGCATGAAAAGTTGAGAAACTAATCAAAATACACATACCAGCCACTAAATTAGAAATCTTTATGTAGATGTATGTAAATGCCACTTACGCTGTATATGCAAAATACTTGGTCACGTGTTCTAGGCAACTATTTAAGAATAGTGCTGGTCAGTAATCATCAATAGTGTTGATCACATTGAGAAAAACAAAGGATTTTTTGGAGTTCAATAAAGGGCTTATTGTGGGTGCCCATCTGGCTGGAGCCATTATTTCGAAAACAGCAGAGATGAAAAATAGTCTAAGAAGCATAACTGTAATCCTAGGACAGTCTGCCAGGAACACTGTCTGAAAAGGCTTGCACGTACAAACAGATTTTCCTGTGTGCAGCAGTTGACTGAAGCATTTATTGAAGGCTGTTCCCAGCCCACATCTCACCAAACTATGCTCAGGGGATTTGCAATACTGAAAACTTAAGCCTTGAATTATGGTAACTTAAAATTGTTTCATAAATTTTTATTATACAGTAGCGTATCCACAGGTTTTCATAAAGTAAAGAACAAAAATAAAAATCAAGATTGAACTGGATTGGCATTGGCCTATACAGAAACCACTGCTTTCTGCAAAATTTCTAATTCAGTGGCCAGTATGTGTAGAAAAGCATGTAACTTTTGAAGATGATATTGAAAAATTATCTTTATTTACCCTATCTTTTAATTTACAAACACTTTCAGAGATTTTTTGGGGAAAAAAAATTGACTGGTTAAAAACTAATGATCTAGTCTTAAATAAAATGAATATTGCATAAAGCAGAGCCTGAAAGCCTTAGCCATGATCAGCTTGTCTGTAATGTCACAGCAAAATTTATTGGGGGTTGGAGAAGACTCCTCAGTTCAGAAGAAATTACATTTAGATTTTTATTTTAAGAAAATCTGTAAATGGCAAATCCTGTACCATTTTCACTTTTTGCACAATTAAAGAAATCGTCTCGTTTCGTATTTTAAGTGTCACTTGGATCTGGTATTACATAGTTCAAATTGTATTTGCAGGAATTTAATCCTGATCCACAACACTGAGCCTACTGGAATTTAGGATTTGATTTACAGTAGCTTGCTTAATGACGTTTTCCATGAAAACCAGTTAAGTAGTAAAAGCAGTAGTCTGCTGTACATAGCAGTAGAAGGAATGGACAAAGAGGAAGAAAAATTTGTTCTCTGAGTAGTTGAACTATGAAGAAGTTTTTTAACAGATTTAGAGAACAACTGTGGAATTGTTTATTCCAATTCTGATAATTACTATGAAAATATTTATAAAAATGTTAGAACATAAACTGAATGTTAGCATGAAAAAGACTGCAATGAATTGTGAGAGATAGGTCATTAATTAGCCTAATTTTTCTCTTCTGAACTGAATCAAATATTATTAGAAAGCTCCAAAGGAAACTGCTGTAGATGTGAGTACAGTATTCAGTTGGATGGATCTGGAGGCAAAGGGGGTAACTTTTGCCATTGATTTAGCTCTCAGTATCTCTGTGGATCTAACCCCCACCAAAAGACTGCGATGAATTGATGAGAGATAGGTCATTAATTAGCCTAATTTTTCTCTTCTGAACTGAATCGAGTATTATTAGAAAGCTCCTAGGGAAACTGCTGTAGGATCATTACCATTCTGGGTAATGATCTTTCTCACAATGCATTGTCTAATATACATATTTAAACAGGAGTTTCTTATTATTATATATAAGCACCTCCAGGAAGTCAAGGGACTTGAAAGTGTAATTCTTTGTTACCTGTTGTCATACTTATCTTTAAAAATATCACCAAAGATGTACTCACAATGTCGACTGGTAACTGATATTATTCACTTATGTGACATAAAAAAAAAAAAAAATAACCTTCCTCACATTCTTCTTGAGCACATCCTTATGCCTTCCAGGGATGATCCCATATTAGTCCCATCTGCCATGAGCTGCAAAATTTTCCTTATATTTATGCTGTAAGAACCCATTACTAGCATGGATATTTTTATCATATCTCCTATTTCTCATACTTTGAAGGCCACAATCCTTCATTCTATCTTCATATGCAAAGTACCACAAGCTAGATGATTTTGGTTAGCAGCGTGTGGGACCTTTTTTGACTGTTTCCTCATCTACATGAAATGAACCCAGATGACCATACCTTGAGCACATTAGTTCCAGGTGTGGTCTTATCAAGGCCATGTAAAGCAGGAGAATAACTTTCTTTTCAACATTGCAGTTATCTAGTGTGATGTCTTGATCACCCCAGCAATGTGGCCTCTGACTCACACTGTCTACAATTACCCTGACACTTATTATCATTTGCCCATAGAATCAATCTGATCAAGTCACCTTGTAGTCTTTCACTTGGTATATAACATAGAAAGATAATTGAATATTTCCCTCCAGACTCTTTCCAGTGCCATTAATATACAAGTTAAATAGTGGTCCAAGGACAAGACCCAGTGTCATATATTCAACACCTCCATACATTATCCTTTGATACCTGTCAGACAACGATGCAATAATCCATGTCACAAGTATATTTTGCATACCCATTCCTTTGAGTTTATAATTTATTTTATTTAATTTATTATATATATATATATATATATATATATATATATATGACCCACACACAAAGTATCACATTACCTATAGCAGATTAGTGCCATGTGTGGGCAATAGGATAAGAGGAAAAGAGAAATATGTTCACATTTTGTTTGAACAGCTGAAGGTTGTATTCTTTGGTGAAGGCAGAATAGAGGAGACAGTGAAGTTGAGCCTCCTGTATGGAATTCTGTCAGGTGCCTTGGCAAAATCTAAAAGAATTATTTGTGTATACATTTTTCTTATTCAAATTGTCACTGCTGTAAAATATGAGTAGATAATTTCATGTAATCTCTTGTAAAGTATAATTTATTTTTTCATCCACCTACTAAAAAAAAAAAAAACTTTATCCTGTAATAAAATAACAAGAACAATAAAAATTCTGTTTTTTTTTTTTTGTTTTGTTTTTAATTTTATTTACCAATTTTACTTTTTGATTATGCATTATTATTTTTGTTTTATTTAGTTCATCAATGCTGTATGTAGATGAGTTTATATAGAAAGTAGGAATTTGTTCATGTTTCTTGAACTTAGCTAAGGGTATAATCTTTGGGGAAGTAGGGTAAGAAAGGCTGTTTTGAAGAATAGAAATGGGTATGTTAAAAGAGGACAAAGAGAGAAGTTGGTTTGGTAGGCTTGAATTTGGATGGCAAATAGTTGTTTACCAGTAACTGCTTTTATTCTTATAAACTTTAAAGGAAAGTGGAGGAATAATGCAGCTGATCAGCAGAACATTACCAATGGTAAAAACTGTAGAAGAGCACAAATCAGAAACAGAACATATATAAGAAGAATTGAAATCATCTTATAGTTATTCTGTTTCTGTTCACTCTGTGAGAAAAGGTTTCATCAGTTAAATGCATTGCCCTTTTCTGATATTAATATTATCAAGCATGAATTTAGGAAAGTTTTTGGCTTACCACCAGATATTCAAAGTTGGACAGATTTGTGATATAATAAAGCATCAGTTGAGTTGGATGAGGAAAAATGGCAAAAACATAATATTGCTAGACTTTGCAAAGGCATTTGACAGACTACCACAGAGTAACCCTATTACATAAATTGTTGCATATCGGAATGGGTATGAATCTAATGACCTGTATAACAGGTGACTGATAGTATCAGAGAAGTTTGTGGAGTCAAATCAAGATGAAAACAGGTGACTATTGCTGTGCCATAGCGCTCTTTACTTGGGCCACTGTGCTGTTTAATTTGTATATTAATGATATCAGGAATGAATTAGGGGGGTAACCACTTCATAAGGAAATTAATAAATATGCAGAGATCTTGCAGAATGATTTAAATAAATACAGAGTGTGGGCGAAGGATAATGGTTTCCAATTCATTGTGGCAAAGCATAAGGTATTTGCTTTAGGATGAAATGGCTACAAGCTCTGTATTCCAGGTGTTTATATCTTATTAGTATTATTATTATATGACACCTCCAGGCAGTCCAAAGACTCATCAAGGGAGAGTGTGCCAACAGCATCAAGCGATTGATCCCCTTCCAACTACTAACCACGCTCAAACTTCCTTAACTGCTTGCTTAGCCATTAGTAGCAGAGGCTCTACCAATCGACCAACCTTTGCTGGCAAATATATCTTAATTTTTCAGGCATCTACCGGATTTCTTGCTCCTGTGGCTTATCTTATTATGGACAAACTGGAAAATCTACTTTTATTTGTTGTGAAGAACATAAGTCTTATATTAAATAACATAAGCCTGAACAATCTAGACCTGTTGAGCATGCTATCTCCACTAAATGTAGAGTTCGTTAAAATAAAACAAGAATCTATCAGAAAATTCAATTCCTTGTAGAACTTTTCTACAAGGAATTGTAAAAAATATTAGAAAAGTCAATTCTTTATAAAGAAATTTGTAAAGCATCACTCCATTGTCCTAACTTAAATATATCTGACTGCAGGCATGAACCATGTCTGCAGTTAGAACTGAAGGAAATACAGATAGATAGTTTGATGTAAAATCAGTGGTAAGACAAGGATGCACATTATCATCATCTATATGGATTACATTATGAAAGAAAGTGGTGTTAGGTCTGATATTAGAATTCAAGGTGTTAAACTTAGCTCTTTGCTTTCTGCAGATGATGTACTCCTAAACACATCTAGTCTCCAGCATTCTCTAAATTAAATAACACCTGTAACAAATTTGGCATGAAAATCAGCAATAAAAAGACCAAAAGTATGAAAATAAACAGAAACACTGAACATATACTGCATTCTTAATGCAGACCTATAGAACAAGTAAAATATTTCAGCTATTTAGGCATAATTTTTAGTGAAGATGGTAAAGTAAATTTGAAAATATACAACAGAATAAGCAAAACTGGTATGGTGGGTAGCCAGCTGAATAAATTTATATGGAATAAAAGAGAAATTAGCCGAAACACCAAACTATCAGTATACAAGACAGTGTTCAAAGCAGTTTTAAGTTATGGATCTGAGAGTTGGGTTAGAAATAAGCACTTAATGAAAATTAAGTGCTTTATGCTCTCAAATCAAAGACTAGAGATCACAGATATGAAGGTTCTGAAAAAAATTAGGAGAGTGAACACATGGCATCAGTCATATTAAAAATGAAGATTAGCATTCAAGAATGTGTAAGCAGAGCTAATATAAGGTGGAATGGCCACTTAAATAGAATAGGTGAGGAGGGATTAGCAAAAACAGGTGTTTGATGGCAGGAAAGAGACCCAGAAGAAGAAGACTTATGTTCTTCACAACAAATAAAAGTAGATCAGAAGAGCCTTATAAGTATGAAATATTAGATATGGCAATATTGGTGTACTCACAAGTAATAAACTAATTTGGAGAAAAATTGTTGATAGGAGATGAATAATAATACAAACTTAATTGTTTAGTGCTGTCATAGTAGCATAAACATCCCCTTGAGGATACTTATCAGGAAATTGATGATGGTGGTGGTGGTGGTGGTGGTCTATATCTGTTCCCTTTATGAGCAATAGTACTTTTTAAATCTGCTAATCTTTCCTAACTTTATTTTTATATATGTACAGTAGGCCACCGTATCCACAGGGTTTGGTTCCATTGTCTTCCAGGATAGTAGCGAACCCTATATATACTATGTTTTTTCCTATACATAAATGCCTGTGACAAAGTTTAATTGATAAATTATGCACAGTAAGAGATTAACAACAATAACTAATAATAAAACAGAACAATTATAACAACATACTGTAATAAAGTTATCTGAATGTGAATGGAATCTTAGCAACCTCAGATGTGTGTAGCTTTCTCCACCTTTGCAACAAGTTGCCCTGGTGTTAGACAATCTCTCTGCAATCAGCCGAACTGTCTATTACCAAAAGAAAGAGCCATACGGCTTCATTTCAGCAATGTAAAATTACATAAGCAAAGTGGATATTAGATCCAACATTATTTCAAAGCCGAATGTTTGTAGAGACTATGAAAGTTTCATATGTTAATATCTTCGAACTGGGATTGACCGCGGATACGGGGGGGTCCTACTGTATATGTATTTAAGTGGAGGTACCTGTAAAAGACACATAGAGCTGAAATATTGAGTCTGCGAGAGAAGTTGATGTGAGCTTGTGAAGGAAGAATCATCTATGAGCCATGTGGCAGGTAGATTGAAGGAAGGCAGTTTGCAAAGCAGGCCTAGATGCCAAACATGATTTGAAAGCCTTGAAAATGTCAGGGGTGACAGCTCACGTTTCTCCGAACTATTCTATGATGTGTCCAGTAGTGAGTGATATAGGCTATCACTCATGGATCTAGATTGGCAGAATTCATTATTGATGGTCGCTGATTAACTCGTGAGCTTCTATGTAGTAAAGAATTTTTCTTATGTCTTTCTTTCGAAAGGCCACAGGAGGCATATGGTGCTAAGTTGCTGGTATAGAAGGAGATGATTTGCTTTCAATGTCCATGCAGGAGTTAGAGGAAAAAAGTGATGTGTAGGAGGTTGGCTAGTTGTCTTACATTAGCTACTAAGGTGGTGTGCTTTTTATCCAGTAAATTATTTTCATGCAGTAGATGCAAGAAAACTAACTGTGTCGATCTACTTTTATAAAATTAAATCCAGCAGACTCATAATGTGTATACTGAGTAAGTGATAATTTAGCACTGGCCATGTAGAGATGTAATTAATATGAACTGTAGCAGGCATCCCTCTCCATTCTCTCTTACTGGGCACTTGACCAACTTTTCAGATATATACTCCTCTCCATTAAGCTGGTTTTCCAGTCTATACAGTTTAGAGCATTCAATCATCCTCTTATTGGGAGTAAAATATTATTACAGTAGAACTCGGTTACAGCAAATTCACGTTTATGACGAATAATTTTGAAGGTATATTTGAATCACATTTGATTTAATGCATGTATTTCATGTTTATTACGAATTCGTTTCACGGGAATAACAAACGAATAATACACGTTAGTCGTTCCTTTACTGACATTTTGTACGTATGCATTTTCTGGTTGTCGAAAAATGTCAGGAGTCAAATGGAAAATTTTATCGGTTTCCGAAAAAGTAGAAATTATACGGGAGGTGGAAAGTGCCAATCAAATCTGACAGTAGCAAAGAAGTATGGTTCGTCCCCATCCACAATATCAACAATTTGGAAGAATCGCAAGTTGACTGAAAGCTTTTGAAAACAATTTATCGAAGTGTAAAAAACTTAAAAAAACGTTGACGAGGCACTTCTTTCGTGGTTTAAAGTGCAAAGAACCACTGGCTTACCTATTAGCGGACCAATTTTGAAAGTTCAAGCCCGAAAAATTTGCTGTTCAACTTGGTTATAGCGATTTTAAATGCAACAATGGGTGGATTGATCGCTTTAAGAACAGAAACAATATTGTCTATCCAAAAGTAAGTGGTGTGGCGTTGTCCATTGACAAAAACATTGTTTCTGACTGGATCAAGAATGTATGGCCGGACATCAAACGAGGGTATGGATACAACAACATTTATAATGCAGACGAAGCAGAGGTTTTTTTATAATTTAACGCCCGATAAAACTTTTAAATTTAAAAACGAAAAATGCATTGACGGAAAACTTATCAAAAATAGACTCAGTTTTAGTTTGTGCGAACATGACCAGTAGCGATAAAAGAAAACTTCTTGTAATTGGAAAATCGGCAAAGCCTAGATGCTTTAAAATCATAAAGAAACTTCCCGTTGATTATACAGCGAATAAAAAGGCCTGGATGACATCTTCAATTTTCGAAAATGAAATTCGCAAGTGGGATAAAAATCTTCACAGTGAAAACTGGAAAATTTTGTTATTGATAGACAACTGTCCTGCCCATCCTGTAGTGGCTAATTTAACAAACATAAAACTTGTTTTTTGCCATCGAATATGACACCTGTCTTGCAACCACTTGATCAAGGCATAATTAGATGTTTTAAATCCCATTTTTGTCGTCTGTTAGGCTTGGAACCGATAGAACGCAGAGAAAAATCTGCGGAAATTTGCTTATGCTTATGACTCGAAGATCAGTGTGCTTCATGCAATAAGTTTAATGAGTGATGCTTGGAATTTGGTGTCATCGTCTACATTACAAAACTGTTTTAAGAAATCCAGTCTTGCGGAATACGAGTGCGAATCTGAAGAAGATGAAGAGGATAACTTACCGTTATCAGTGTGGTTAAAAGTGCAAAACTTGAACAATTTTGAAACGTGTGCAGAGATTGATAATTTTATAGACATTGATAATGGCGTCGCAACTATACCAGCAGACGCTGACATCTTAAAACAAATCTCTCGTACTCCAGAAGAAGATAATAGCAGTAGTGACTCCGAGGAAGAAAATGGCAATGATGAGAAAATAGTTACCTAGTGTGAAGCAGAAAGTGCTTTACATATTTTAACAAGATTTATGGAATCGCGATCTGTAAGTTCAGACGACACATTCAAGCATCTTAGTGGTATAAGGAACAATTTCAAACGTATGAAATATGCGTCTTGTGCAAAGCAAAACACGCTTGATGATTTTTTATGTAAAAATGTGAAGTTTTAAAAATAAATTTTTGTTCTTTATACGTATGTATGCACATATGTATTTATGTTACCCAATATATCTATGCTGAGAAAAATCTGAAAACATTTTTAATTCCTCCAAATTATGACCTCCTTGGATATAATGAATAACGGTTATTACGAACAAATATATGCGGTCCCGTGGAATTTGTTATAACCGAGTTCTACTGTATTATTATTATTCATGACACCTCCAAGGAGTCTGAAGACTCATCGTGGGAGGACACCTTACTGTACAACTCTCCCTCTCCACTACTACACAGAACTTCTACTACCAATCAGTACCATCTACTGCCCACGACCACCACAGCTTTTTTTTTTTTTTTTTTTTTTTTTTGTCTGTAAATTGCGTGTGTTCTAACTGCCGATTTTTCTGTATGCGGGATGAAAAACCCGAGTTTCCAGGAGAAAAACCCCTGCTACCTCCGTATGAGATCGGCTAACTCACCTTCAATTGATAAAGTCCATATAAAGATTCCTCCCGTCATGACAAGAATCGAACTTAGTCCTTTTCTAATCGAAGGGCGCAACATACACCTTTGTGCTTCCAGTTGCACTACAGAGGCTATGCTTCGCCCTTCGATTAGAAAAGGCCTAAGTTCGATTCTCGTCATGACGGGAGGAATCTTTATATGGACTTTATCAATTGAAGGTGAGTTTGTGAAATATAAGACATTATGAAATGTCTTATGTTTCACTTTCTTAGAACTTTAAATTAGTACCTTACTTTTAATTTTAGATGTCTCTAACCAAATTACATTATTAATTAGACTAACAAATAACTAATAAGCAACAATGTTTTGCCAACAGGCATAAAAATTAGCCTCGAAACATATTGCCATAGCATTATTATTATTATTATTATTGTTGTTGTTGTTCCGGGAAACTCCAAGGAGTCGACAGACTCATCGAGGGAGGCCCTAACATCATGTCAAGAACAACTATTCAACATTCACACAGTATCTATCATATCTTGCCTTGAACTCATTCACGGTCGTAGCACCCACAACAGACTCTGGAAGCTTATTCCACTCATTTACCACTCTCCAAGTAAAGAACCTAGCTCTAACACCCTTGTCAACCACGCTCTTGCCCAGCTTCCATGCATGGCCCCTAGTCCTCCCACCACCAGTCATATTTTCAAAAATATCTTCTGGATCAATCTTATAAAAACCCTTCAGTAATTTGAATGTCTCAATCATATCACCCCTCCTTCGCCTATCGTCCAATTTCTGCAACCCACAAATCTTCAACCTATTCTCATAAGGTTCATTCCACAGACCTGCTATCATCTTGGTCACTCGTCTCTGGACCCTCTCCACTTCCTCCCCATCACGAAGAAACCCTGGTGCCCATAGCTGGGCACAGAAGTCCAGATGGGGTCTTATCAAGGCTCGATACAGAGGAACAACAACTTGTTCGTCTCTGCATGTTAAAGTATTTTTCAGAAGCCAAGTGATTTGGTGAGCTGTTTTAGTTACTTTTGCAATGTGCCCCCTAAACTTCAACTCCCTATCCACCAACACTCCCAAATCCCTGGCCTCATCAATCTCCTGGAGTATGGTTCCACCAATGCGATATACTGCTGCTATTCTTTTCACCCCAAAGTGCATAACCTTACACTTTGCCACATTAAATTGACATCCATTTTTCCTAGCCCAGTCCTCCAAACTATCTAAATCATCCTGTGTACTTATAATTGCTCTACCCAACTTTGCATCATCACCAAACAAGTGAACACTTCCTCTCAGATCCTTTCCAATATCATTGATGAACAAATTGAAAAGCAGTGGTCCAAGAACAGAGCCCTGTAGCACTCCACTAGTCACAAGACGTCTTTTAGACTCCACTCCTGAATAAACCACTCTTTGATATCTCTCCTTCAACCACCCTCTTATCCATCTCACCAACCCTATATCTATACCCATCTGCTCCAGTTTACTGATTAGGGTTCCATGTGGTATCCTATCAAAGGCCTTGGCAAGGTCCAGTAGTATCACTGTAAACCCATTACCCCTATCCATTTCAGCCGTCACTGTGTTATAAAACGTGAGCAAGTTACTGAGGCATGATCTACCCTTCACAAAACCATGTTGTCCCCCATACAATATCCCATTTTCATCTATCCAATCCTGTATTCTTTTCTTGACTAATTTCTCCAAGACCTTGACAATGATCCCTGATATGCTAATTGGTCGGTAATTTACAACAGCAGTCTTGGAACCACCTTTATGCAGTGGAACTATTTTCCCCTCTTTCCACCCGCTCGGGACTAACCCAGACCCGAGACTCAAATTAAACAAAATGGTCAAGGGTACTGACAATTCTTTAGCTGCTTCTCGTACAACACGAGCTGGTATACCATCCAATCCCACAGATGTATTGACATTGAGGTTATCTAATAGACTACTCACCTCCACTTCATTCACCACAATTCCCGTATAATCTACTGGTTTATTCGTTTCTGCAATGTCACCACCTGGATGATATACTTTTGCAAAGTGCTCACTCAGTAACTCAACTATCTCAACTGATTCAGTTACCTCCCTACCATCGGCATTCTTTAAAATCAATCTGCCATGTACATTTTTTCTTTTACTTGCTACATATCTAAAAAACTGTTTAGGATTCTCTTTAGCCTGCATTGCCAATGTTTTTTCGTAATCCTTTTTTGCTTTTCTTACCACACTCGTCACCCTTCTGGCATGCGCTTTATACCGTTCATGTGCCTGCTGGTCACCCTTCTCCTTAAATTCCCTCCATAGTTGTTTCTTTTTTTGCAACTCAAGCTTAATGGTGTTATTCATCCATTTAACCCCTACTTGATTTATTATTCGGACTCTAGGTATACAGTCAGCCATTGCTTCATGCAAACACTTCTTAACTACCTCCCATGCACTATCAACTTCTAGTCCTTGCAGTTGTACATGCCATGGCACTGAACCAATCAAACTCCTAAGCTTGTCATACTTTCCAGCCCGATAATTCCACATATACCCTGTCTTAATTGAAATCTACACCTTTAGCAACCTCCCAAGTTAAGACCCTATGATCACTCTCACCGATTGGTGGCAATGTGGTCATATTTGTTACAGCCAAATCCTCAGATGTAATTACTAGGTCGAGCACTCTCTGACCCCTAGTATTTTCCATTACATGCTGTCGCAGATAGTTATCCCTTAATAACCGCATAAAATCCAGTTCCTTCCTCCCGTGTGTCCTCTCCTCACTCCAATCAATGTGACCATAGTTGAAATCTCCCATAATAATCACCCTCCTTCCACCCATTTCTTCTATTTGCTTGTGCATACTGTCACCACCATCTTTTCCATCACCTGGTCTATAGCAGCACTCAATTGTATATTTAGTTCTGCTAGCCACAATCTCACACCATATGGCCTCAAATGTGCTCTTTTCTCTATCCTGCAATTCAACTTCTATTCTCCTTGGCTGGAGCTCATCAGCTATCATCAACAATACTCCTCCCCCCATTTTATTCTCTCTGTCATTCCTGAACACACTATACCCATCACATTCAATCCCACTAGTTATATCATCTACAGTCAGCCATGTTTCACTAATGCCTATAACCTGTGGTCTGGAAGTGCCAACCATGGCCAAAAACTCTTCCTTCTTGTTCCTAATACTCCTAGTATTAGTGTACATGAATTTAAGACCCCCATTAGCCCCAACCCTACCTTAATGCCTTATATTAACTATCCCACTCAGATTTGTTGTCCTTATTTGCTCTGGCATATTATATTCATTCTTACATTCAACTGCCTCCATAAGGACTGTATCTCTACTCCCCCCCCCCTTAACAAATCTAGTTTCCCTGAATTTGCACATCCACTACATTCAGCAACACTTTCTCAAGTCTTCTTACACCGTAACCATTCAAATGCAAGCCATCCATCTTATATAGATCCTTTCGCCCATCAAACTCACTCCACACATCCACAAATTCCACACCACTCGTCATACATAACCCACGCATAAAGTCATTCGCAATTTTAGCCCTCCTTTTAAACATTTCACTGTCATACCGTGGCAAAAGACTAATCATTCTAACTCTCTCACTCTTTTCTTTTGCTACCTCAAACAATTCATTCAGGTCTTCTATCATTTCCATTTTATCTCCTTTCAAATCATTCGTACCTGCCACAACAATCATTTCTTTCACCCTTTCCTTTTGCTCTCTATAGACTCAGTTACGTCCTTTATGGTCTCACCAGGTTGGTACGATTTTGTCAAATCCTCTACTAACACACCTCGTACTAACGAGTCTCCATACAGCACTCTATCCTTCATTTTGTTCATGTTCACAGTCGTACGTCTATTTTTCCTGTCATACCTTTTATTATTGGTTGGTTCATTCAGTCTACTTTTATTCATGCACTCTAGCTGCTGTTTTGCTCTTTCTATCGCACTATTCAACAACGCGATCTCACTCAATGCATCTATCTCATCTTTTTTGTTCTCTGAGAAACTATTTATACTATCATTCACACTTTCTACATTCACACTCTCACAATTTTCATGTACAACCTTGCCGTTTCTTGTCATATCGCTATTTCCTTCATTCTGAAGGTTGACAAAAATATCACACTCACGATCCGAAATAGTCTTCAATTCCTCATTCTCCCTACATTTTCTACACACATTCAATCCTTTATTATCATCTAACCGCACTCCGCAAACCGTACATTTCACAGCTAGTACACTGACTCATTTCTTTTATGCTACCGTTCTTTGATAACGATGGCGAACCTTCGTTACTGGCCGCCATTTTCCTTCGCACAGGTGCCATACTTATTTACAACGTGTTTTGTCAAATTATACGTTATAACACACCAAAAATAGACGCACTAGAATACGCAAGGCAAACAAAACAAAACTACACAATATTAAGTAATTTGTATCGATAACTGAAAATGATACTTATCTTATCTAGAGCTTGCACGAACACTACACATTACGAATTCATCTAGCGGCGACTTCCCGACATAGATTATGTTTTAAAACACTTTAGTACACTAACCACGCTAATAAAGCTCCAATAATATACCAAAATTACACACTTAAGTCCATTAAATTGAATCCAAAACATCAATAAATCAACAAAAAACACAAATCTCTCAGGAGCTCTCCGATAGCACGTCCGTTCACCAGCTAGCCTCGACACCCAAACATAAAACAAACTGTATATTATCATATACAGTTTGTTTTAAAATTAGAAACCAACAAGATTTGTTCTTTGACACAAATTTTGATCAAATTGAAAGTGCACATAACTGATGATATTGTTTAAATATATCTGGCATGCCACTGGTTTCTTATGAAAACTCTGCAGCAATACATAGACTCTCTCTCTAACACACACACACACAAGTGAATTCTTTCTCTTCTGTTACACAGTGCATTCCAACCACAAAAACATTCCAGATAATCATGGAAACCCTGACTAAACATATTCTTTTTTTTAAGCCACTGGTCTGTAATAAGCAAGTTAATAACCAGGCAATAAAAATTTGCCATACATTTGACCACATGAGGATTCATTCCTACAGCCTGTAGATCAGAGAAATCTGCTTTTATAGAAACATGTAATAGACATAACAATACTTGGTTGGGGGGGGGGGGGGTCATGTAATGAAAATTTGGATTTATTAACAACTATATATATTGCTTACTGCAACATGAGCACCATTCAGGAAGAGAGCAAAAGAATTGGTTGCGACATTAGAAATATGATAGAAACACTACTATATATTATACCACTCATAACTTCATTCAAGTCCAAACAAGTGTCACTCATGGCCTCCTTTTCTATGCTATTCAGCATGACTCCCAGTTTCATTACTGTCCCTCAACGCTCTTTTACTTACTTCCTAACTTTCACGACATCTCGTTTCTTCTAGACCTCTTGTGGATACATTTCAGGGAATAGATGATCAAATTTAAATCTACTGTAGTGCAACATCTTTGTCTGATCCCAGCGAACTGTGTGTCTAGTGTCAATGGAATGAGAATTAAGCCTGAAACAACCTCTGATTCTAGAAATCCTATGTAATTTTGGATTCAGATCTTAGCAGAACAGTCAGTCTGCTCAAAATAGCAAAGTTGAAATGAACAGGATACTTGATAAACACCTGGTAAAGATAGTAAGGGCAATTTTTCTTTAATAGATAGCAAGAAGAAAAAAAATGCTAGCCTTCCTGCTAATTTGAAAGGAAGTATAGATTATATTTGCAGAGAATCCTTGCTATTTGTCCTTTTAAATTAAAGTATGGAAATTCTCTTAATATCAGATTGATAATTATCATTTATTTTCTGGATGGTGGTTTCTTATATTCATTAGACAACAACATGATTTCTATTAGAAGGAAATCTGAAGAACAAATTGTGCATGCTATGTATATGACTTGATAATACCCTCTGTCTTTTGTGGAGGAGGAGGATGTGAAGCTCAGTGAACATGCCTGCATTGAATGAAGGCTTCCTGAAGATGAAAAATGCGATATTGCTTGTAGAGTTATTGATCATTAAGATATCCAGGAAGGCAAGGCTGTTGTTAGATTCACGTTCAGTGGTGAACTTGATGAGGGTATATATGGAGTTTATTCTGTCCAAAAATTTAAGTTCCACTCTTGAACATGAATCTAACGATGGTCGTCCTTTTGACTGTTTCCTTTATCTTCCAAGTCCTTCTCTGAAGACCTAACATGACTCTATATTATTTCAAACTTGTAAATATTTGCAGAGGAGTGAGTAGTGAACATCAGCTATCTCAAGTAGCCCTTTCATGGTAATCAAAATGACGATGCTGTTTTAAATACACTATATATTTATAAGAAATGCAGTCATTTAAGACAAATTTACCTTATTAAAATAGAATACATTCATGTTTAGTTTCCTGTAGCCATGCATGAATGTACTGAAATATCAGAATAGGACTGTTATTTGATCAACAACCTGGCCATTTGGTAAGATTATTAGCTGGACAAGAGGGGAGAGAGAGAGAGAACCAGTATACTTGCATGTCTTTCTTGTTAAATGAAATACCTCAGTGATATGTATTTTTGTTCTACACTTCTGTCAATCCTGGATCATAAAGGAGGCCATGAAAGTTTGATTGCACTGACTCCAGAGAAATTCTGATGTATAAAGAACAGACAAACAATTATGTATTTTTAATATCCTTGATTGAAAAGTTATACATTATCATGAATTTTTAAACATTTGATCTAAATATGCTCCTTTTTTTCTTTTTTTTTTTTAAATAGAAAGTAACACGTCACCTCAAATTATGCAAGACAACCAACACCTACCTCAGTCTCCTTCTGTAGAAACTACAACAGTAAGCAGTGTACAGAGCAACTCAGTAAGTCAAAGAAATCCAACTACTGATTGCAGCAACAACTATTCTTCATCCATATCTGTTTCCTGTGTTACCATTGTACCTTCATCAGTTGGGCGAAACTGGGATCCTCACGGTATAAATGATCAGCATTTGAAAATTATAGAGCATCACTTTGAACAAGATAATAAACCAGTGTCAAGTTCCTTTGCAGAATCAAAGCAGCAGGCAGTGGACAATGTGGTGGATGGCTACGAAAATAATGTCAACTCTGTGCTACCTGAAAATCAAATATTACATAATGATCGAACCAGTCCTCTTACTTGTGATTCTACTCAGAAAACCACAGATCAGTGCAATATGGCAGTAGAAAATAGGATAAAATTAATAAGTGTGAATTCTCCTCATGAAGAAACAGATATTCCTGTACATAACGATAATTCCGTTTCCACAGAAAACAAATGTCATCCTGTTCATTCAACAGCATTGAATCAACACCTTAGTACCTCTTTTCCCTGTGAGGGAACCACAGCCAGACTTGATGGTAGACTAATAGAAGAGAATTCAATAAAGCAATTAGAAAAAGAATGTTTGGAAAGACATTCCTCAGGTAATCCTGCACCTATAAAGCATTTAAATCACACAACTGAGAGCTGTGTGTGTGAATCTGTAATGGTTTCCAATCATTCAGACTGCCATCAGCTACCTCTGTCCAACTGTGACCGTAAAGGGGAAGTTGAAGATAATTTCAGGGAATCTAACAAAACAAATGATGGACTGTGTATGGTTAGCCTGAAGAGAAGATCATCTCCTGTAGCAAAGATAATCACTGTTGACACTTTACCTCTCCAGTCCCATGTGATTAAAGTGCCTTCAATCCATACCTCACCGGCAGTGCCAAAGACACTTGCTAGATCACGGCTTGCCCTAGAGGTGTCCTCCATTCCTTCTCTCATACCCTCCCATGGTAATGCTTATCCAGTACGAAATCTGGTGGCAGTTCATCAGCCTAATAGTGATGATTTGGTGGTGGAAGAGAGGACATCACCCACAGTGCATCATTCAAGGGCAGTTACAGTACCTCATGGTGGAAATGCACAGAATGTGTCAAAAGTTGTATGTATGACAAACTGTGAAACATCATGTATTAATAATCTATGTTCACAACAGTCTGGAGAGTATATGGGTAGTATAATAAAAGAAGAATGTTCAACCAGTGTTCCTAGTGAAGAGTCAAGTCTTGATTCACTAGATGAAGAAAGGAGAACAAATTTACAGACAGCTCCAACTAGTGATCCTGGACCTCCATGCAGTGTGACTAAAGCAGACAATGAGAGCATTAAGGTAGGAGAAAATAATAGTACAGGTATTAAAGACATATCAAATTCTCCAAAAACAGACTCCAATTCATGTTTAAGTTCAGTAGAAGAAAAGAGTGGTGATGATTTAATAGTCAAAGGAGATCAGTTGCAAGAAACCAAAGTGAAAAATTCAGATAAAGAGACAAATGGTAAGCTCTCTTAAATTACTCTGTAAAAATGAAATATAGAAAAATAAAAGTTATTTTATCAGAATTGATTAAAATGTATATGAATTTATGTATAATATTACAATATATGTGTTTACACGTAATATAACAGATACATAAAATATGCAAAAAGCCAGCATAAAAGTAAGTGCATGTTTTTAATTTCTTCAGATTCATATTTTATTTGCATTTTTAGATTTTTATTGCTATTTCTTCTCCATTGGTAGTATCTCAACAAGTATTTATTGAATTTCTTTCATGATATTTTTTATATATACTATATTTAAAATCTTGACTTCTTTTAATGTGAATTGAAAGTTTTCTAGTTCAATATAGGTTGGGGAGTCACTATTCTTACTAGACTACAGTGAGGCATCGATACCTTGTTTTAATATATACACAGATACAAACACACGCGCACACACACATATGATGTGATCAAGGAAGTTCATTAAATGATAGAATAATAAATAAATTTATTAAATAATAGATATATAATGATTATCCCCTCATAACACTTGTGCCACTTTTCTGAACCCCCTGTTTTATAATCACCTTCAATATTATGTTATATTTGATTGCTTTGGTTACATCACTTAGCTTTCATAGTTCATTTCAGTTTGGAGAAGCAACTGCATGATGTTGATGTTTTTACTTTCCAAAACTTGCTGTATGGAAAGTAGCATTAATGCATTGAGCAGTCATCTGCTACTTCTCCATCTTTTCAGTCAACTGCCTCTTTGACACATTTAAAAACTTTATAGTAAAAAGCCAGATTAGTAATGAATGCAGTGAGCATAGCATATTCGTTGTGTGACATCTGCCTGATTTTTTTTTTTTTTTAAACTAATGGCGCATGTAGCATCCCTTCCACAACACATAAGCAACTCTGTGCTTTTTTGTCTTTGGTTTATTGCTCTGCAAACCCTAACTTCTTCCTTTTGTAAATGTAGTTAAGAATAAAAGAATTCTGTAACTACTCTTTCGTCAGTCTCTTCCTGAATTTCTTTTATTATTATTTCTTTTGTTTCTAATCCAATTATTTCTATACCTTTATATTTTTTTATTATTGAGCGTTTGATTTAGTTTTTTCAGTATGTCTTTATGAGGGGAGAGGGCTGAAAAGTTCTGATAAACACCTAGAACAAAAATGATATTAAAGCAACTGATATAACCGCAATCTTAAAACCCTTTAACTACCATGTTTCATCTTTGTTCTTTTTCTTTTAGGATACTTAAGAAGACATATCAGAGGTTTTGAAGAAATTTGAAGACACAGAGATGTGGGCTGTGATCAACTTTTTCGTGCTGCAAGAAAAGTCTGCAACTGAGATTCGTCAAACTTTGTGTGAGACTTTAGGGGCTGTGCCCTAGCATATCGAACAGTCCAGATGGGTGGCCCAGTTTGGGCATCCTGAGACGACAGATGTCCCTAGGTCAGGAAGGTTCATCAGTTGTTTTCTTCATTCATAATCATGCCTTCAAAACAAACTACAAGATCAGACTAAAAACACACTAACTCCATTCATACAATAAATTACGGTTTGAATACAAGTTAAAAAGTAGCTGGAAAATGCAATAACCAACTACTAATCAAATTGAAACATGAATGCATGAGAATCCTCATAATCTTTGCAACAGTATAACAGTAGGAAATCAGTAAATATCTTAGCATTGGATTCTTTTTAGCAGAACACTAGGTCAAAAATAGTTAAGAAATAAAAACAGCAACAGGTGTCTTGACATGGATATCAAAATTAATGTTTCTATAGTATTTGGGAGCACAAACAGGTACTGTAGACATGTTAACCTTTATCTGTAACAGTTTAGACAAGTGATTTTTTTTAGTACTTTAATGTAGTAACTCACATTATCTACTTCACACTACAAATTGGTCTTCTATGCAATGGTCACAACTTTTCAGAACACCCTTGTATTTTATTTTCTGTCTAACCTTTCATAACCTACTATTTTACTTTTGTATCTTATTTCTGCTAGAGTAATTCTTTTATTTCTTTCAGTTGTCCATGTTTCACCCCAGACATCCTTATTCTGCTCTTTTACCTTTAACTATCCTTGTGTTTAGTATATTATTAAACATTCTTTTACCTTGGAGAATTTATTTTATTATGTACTGTATGTCTGAATCTTCATTTATAACCTAATTTTTTACTAAATTTGGTCTATAAAATATTGTTTTCAATATTTTGTTCTATATTATTTTAAGGTAGGTGCACCTCCTAAATCAGTTTCCCCCAATATCACCTGATCATCTGCAAAGAGTAGATTTAGCATGAAATCTTTTTTGCTTTAATCTTCGATTCTTTGATTATTTCTTTCATATGTATTCCAGTGTCTGAAGAATGATGTACCAAGAGCATGGAAAATGTTACTATTATTTGGATACACAACAAAGGTGAGGTGGAGGATTTTGAACCACCGGTCTACTTTTGGTGATATACAGAGTTTTTACACAAGTTTCTGGCTCACAGGCTTTGCACAGCCAGAATAATAAACAAGCTTTAGAAAGTAGCTTCAGCAATGAAACATATTCCAGTTTTGCAATGCATTATTGAATGATGCAATGAATACCAGATGGCATCATCTTGGATTTCTTGATTATAAGAAAACCTTTTGGGTAACAACCTTTTGCAATATTTATGACATTATGAGATCAACAAGTAAAGAAGCCACGTGTAAGGTTCATCAAAACAGCATACATCAATGCAATGGCAATAAACATGATCCAATCTGTGCAGTATTATTCACATTGTGTTTAGAATAAATATTCAAACTTCTTGATTAGGAAGAAAAAAGGTATCCAGATAAATAGGAGGCATTGAAGCCATTTATACTTTTTAGGTGACATAAGTTCAGATGAACTACAGACTCATATCCTTGGAACTCCAAACTTTTAAAAAAACAGTAACATAAAGAAGACAAGTTATGTTCATTAGCTGTGTCATTGTTATGGTCACTATCCTTCCTCATGAAGTGTTCTTGTAGGTACAATCTGCAATTCTTCAAGAAAAATGTTGATAGGTTGCTGATGGTAACAAAAGAAGGCTTTCCCAATTTCCTTTCCATGTGCTATAGGTTCTTTTACCTTTTATGAAATTGATATTAAAAAATAAATAAAAAATAAAAGTACATCCAAAAATATTTAAAATGTGCTGACAATTGATTGAATGAATTGTTACATCTGCCTTGGATGATGGATATGAGTAGGTGAAAATATTGTGATAGGTCAACAGATGAGTAATGCTTGGCTTCCTACAAAAGCATTTGGAAGACTACAGTCAATCTTCAAAAACCAGTTACGACTATGCCTTAAAAAAAGGGCAGTTTTTAACCGCTATATTCTCCATATGTCTGTAAAGCATGCAAGTTAAATGTATTATGTTGGAGGTTTAATGGATTTTTTACAACACTCAAAAAGAATTAAAATAGAATTTAATACTTCCTATATTTCGTCCTAGTCACTAGGACATCTACGGGGATTACAAAAACAATTAATGTAACATGCACACAAAAACTTACAATACTAAGCCCAACCACGTGGGTGACACTAGAGTCCTATCTAGGTGGAGCTCCCTCTAAGGGCGGTAGTAGGTGGCCTGGAATGTAAGGTGGGACCTCTGGTGATGAGTGTTTCCCAAATCTTCGGAAGCTTAATGCAACCGTATTTGTTAAGATTTGGTTGGTTTCTGAGAGCTGCTGCTGCTTCTAAGAAAAGTCTCTCTTTCTTGAATTTGCTGTGGTGGAGCATGGTGGTTTTCTTCCATGATACTCTGTGGGTGGTGTCCAAAACATGGTCAGCCTCTAATCATCCATGGAGAAGATTTAGCACGTAAATCCAAGCAATACGGTAAGTCAAAACTACGACTATCTAGACAACTAAATAGGCTGGCCTTTTTAAAAAGGTGTCGGGATACAAGAGTGATACCGAAATGTGTTAAAACGAAGACCAATTTCCATTCCAAAAAAGCACTCCGTATATATAAACGTGCCAGCCTAGCATTACTACGCGAGCAAATCGCCTCTGCTCGTGCCGCCCTCGCAGTGACGAATGCTGCCATTGGCTCCTTACATTCAGAGCTCTCCATCGTTCTTAACCCTGAACTTTGGTCGATTCTCTCTGACATTTCGGAAACTTCCGCACAGAGAGAATTTCAAAAAATAAAAAACAAACACGTCAAGAAATACAGCAACCTGGTTAAAGACAAACCACAACCACAAATTCAACCGCTCCAGACAGTAATAAACCTCTCTTCCAAAAGGCTCAACGAGGATGCCGTCAGCGCCCTTTGTCTCGGCCGTAATTTTGCCGTCGCCCCGAAAGAAGTGCCGGTGCTCGATGTAATGGTTAACGTCGAACGAGGGATCGGTCGCTTACCGTCGGAGGTAGCCAACAACATCAGACTCGACGTAGCCAACATCTTCGCTCACTCTTCGCCTCCAAAAAGTAACTTATCTTATGCCCAACGCATGGCTCTCCAGAAACTACGCAAAGAAAAAAGTATCGTCATCACCAGAGCGGATAAGGGTAATGCTACAGTTGTTCTTAATAACAGCGAATACAATCGTAAAATGAACATCATCCTCTGCGATCGCGCTACCTACATCCTGCTAGAACACAACCCCACAAAAACACAAGTTAAGAAATTAAAAGTCTTACTTAAAAAAGTAACCTCCTGGCCCCCTGACGTCACGAAAAAACTTAAACCTTTCCGCTCCCGTCCCCCCCCCCGAATATACGGTTTACCAAAAATCCACAAACCCAATTCCCCACTCAGACCTATAGTAGATGCCACCAATGCACCTTGTTACAGACTGTCTAAACAGCTGGCCAACTCTCTGTCCCCCCTCACCGGAAATTCAGCTTCCTATATAAAAAACTCGACCCACTTTAAAGCCCTCACAGAAAATTTAACCTTGAATGATACAGACATATTAGTAAGCTTTGATATCTCCTCTTTGTTTACCAATATTCCCTTAACTGACACTTTATCTCTCTTAGAAAACGTTTTCCCCTCTGACATCTTAGATCTCTTTTCCTTTGCCATCAACTCTGGGTATTTCTCTTGGAATAACAAAATCTACAAGCAGATAGAGGGAACCGCCATGGGTTCCCCCCTCTCACCCCCCCCCTTGCCAATTTCTATATGGAAGATTTCGAAAAACGAGCCATAGACTCAGCCCCACTCAAACCTTCTATCTGGCTAAGATATGTAGATGATGTGTTCTCTATTTGGCCTCATGGCCCAGACACGTTAGACTCCTTCCTCAGTCATCTCAATAGCCTACATCCAAGAATCCAGTTTACTATGGAAAAGGAAAAGAACAATTGTTTACCCTTCCTAGACACCTTAGTCACGCGCCTGCCTAATGATACACTTGCCTTCACTGTATACAGAAAACCCACACACACAGGCAGATACATTCACAAACTCTCCCACCACCACCACCACCATCCCTCACAACAATATGGCATCATTAAAACCCTTACCAAGAGAGCCCACAATCTTTGTTCCAGTGGAACCGCCCTGACTACTGAGCTTAACCACATACACAGAACTTTCCTCTCCAATGGCTACAGCGAACACAGTATCAAAACAATAATCAATTCCTCCCCCATTCCCCATCCCTCTCGTCAACAAGATTTTAAAAATGCCATCACCATACCCTACATCCGAGGCACTTCAGAAAAAATAGCCAAGATACTAAAAATGTATAACCTACACACAGCATATAAGCCCTACTGCAAACTTGCCACCCTTATCCGTTCTACGAAAGATCAGCTCCCTCCTCTCTCTCTCTGCCTGGAGTTTACAAAATACCCTGTTCCTGTAAGCTTGCATACTTTGGACAGACAGGCAGATCAGCATCCATCCGCCTGGAGGAACACAAGTCGTACATTGTTAAACACAACTATGGCCATTCAGGCTTGGCTGACCATGTTTTGGACACCACCCACAGAGTATCGTGGAAGAAAACCAGCAAAAGAGAGACTTTTCTTAGAAGCAGCAGCAGCAGCTCTCAGAAACCAACCAAATCTTAACAAATACGGTTGCATTAAGCTTCCGAAGATTTGGGAAACACTCATCACCAGAGGTCCCACCTTACATTCCAGGCCACCTACTACTGCCCTTAGAGGGGCGCTCCACCTAGATAGGACTCTAGTGTCACCCACGTGGTTGGGCTTAGTATTGTAAGTTTTTGTGTGCATGTTACATTAATTGTTTTTGTAATCCCCGTAGATGTCCTAGTGACTAGGACGAAATATAGGAAGTATTAAATTCTATTTTAATTCTTTTTGAGTGTTGTAAAAAATCCATTAAACCTCCAACATAATGTCCTCACAGCACTTAAGCCTCTACACAAGAAGTTAAATGTAAAGGAAGCTGAAAGCGTAAGAACAAATAACACAATTTAGTATGGAAAGGATGTATGCTCAGTATCACCCGTTGGGCTTGGATAAGAAACCAAGCCAAACTCTGGCATAATAGAAAGAGTAAAACATCTAAAATGGTAATGGACCAAGCACATTGCTTGAAGACAAGAACAGTGAATGACAGAACATGTATTGGATATTGGATACTAAGTAAAATAGCCACAGTATGGACAAAAAATCACACTGGATTGATGAAGTTATCGAATTGCTGGAACAAGATGACTTAAATAAGGACACAAAAGCACGGAAAGATGTATGCCCACTATCACCACACTAGATTGGAAAAGAAATACTTAGATAAGAAACCAAATCAAAATCTTCAACATAGTAGAAAGAATGAAACGTGAAATGATAGTTGAGCCAAGCACATTGCTTGAAGATAACACCAGTAATGGATAGAAGTACTGGATATTGGATACTAACAGAAGTAAAACAGCCACAATGCAAGATATCACACTGGATTGGTAAAGTTGTTGGATTGTTGGAGCAAGATGATGCAGAAAAAGCCATTGACAGACGTTCTTGGAGATACTTTCATCCAACAGTGAATCAATGATGACTAATGATAATGAGATGATATATTCCAAATAATTTTTAGAAGTTGACTGTTTTCTCAGAGGGCCTTGCCAAAGCACCAAATTAAATCATTGCTAAAGAGGTGGAAGTGTTTTGCTTTGTATTAGTCACTTGATAATGTTGGCTGACAAAAAAAGAGACTGAATAAGAAGTGGATTATATGTTAATGGAAAGAATTGTGAAAGGAGATTTTGAAGGAGTAGAGGTGCATAGACATAGGTGGAGGAAAGAGTGTGGGAGGAGCATATATTAAGAACACTATGTCAGAATTTGGGGTGGGTTAATGAGGACTACATCGTTTTGCTCTGTTGCATACTCAAACCTGGAGATTAACCTGTTGTTTTGAACATGGGTAGAAAACCAATATTGTCAGTGTTTCAAATGAGATATCAAATATGGGCTGTGTCTGAAAATGTGGTGAGTACGCAGTTTCCGTACTCACCACATTTTCAGACAATGCATTCTACTCATCGATTATTCTTCATGCAAAGAACATTTTTCTCACTCCCTTGCTCACACCTTCCTTATACAGCTTCCATGGGTGGCCTCTGGTTCTACCCTCACCTCCCTCTGCTCTTTGAAATATCTTCCCTACATTAATCTGGTAACAATCCCTCACCAATTTATGGCTCAGTAATATCCTCTCTTCTTCTATTCATAAGGCTCTGTAAATTGCATTCCCTCAAATCTTGTATATGACATTCTGTAGACTTGACACTAACTTAGTTAGCCTTCTCTGAACCTTCTCCAGTACATCCTCACCCCCCCCCCTTCTGAAAACCAGGCGACTAAATCCAAGGAGATCATTTGATGCATATAGGCATTCGATGAGAAGAATGCTGCCAGGGCCAGGAGATCAGTATTATCTTTGTGACATGGTCGTAATATTACCGTCTTTTTAGTGGGGGGGGGGGGGGGGGCTGCTGGGGAGGTGGGTGTGTGAGTGAGAGAGCGAGAGAAAGAAGCATAAGCGTAGATGGTCAAAAGTGGTACTTTTGCATGAGACCAGAAGACAGGAGTGGTATGTTTTCTACATTTAGCCCTTTCAAAACCACAACTATTGTATATCAAATCTGTTCAATAAATAAATATATATATATAGAAAAAACTATTTATTATTTACTTATGGAAGGACATGTCAGAGACATTACATATGGCAGAACTAGAGCCAGTGTGCCATCTAACCATGGTTAGATGGTATAATGATAAAGATTCTATCGCTCATCCAGTGATCTGGACAAATCAGAAAATATTTTTAGATGTTATGATGAGCTTGAGAGAAGAACTGTGGAATCTACAGAAATTGTCCTCAATTCAATCTATCTTAATACTAACCTTAGCTATAACCTATTTGATTGTCAGTCTTCAGCCATCCAACTTTGGCATACATGAGATCAGGCCTGTGCGAACGTGCCCAAAAGAACTGTGGCATCAAGAATTCCTTCAAATGTCAGCAATACATTTGCAACGTAATTTATAGCTGTTGTTCTCTTGTAATGTATATTTTTTGTATTTCTCCTTTCATGTTATGCACCTGATGAAGTCTTCTATGAAGATGAAACTAGTTGTGCATTCAAATAATAAGTAGTTTTTTCTGTTTTGGTATCTCTCGGTTTCTAGTCATTAAATTTCTTTAATTGTGTCATATAGCCGAGAAAATCCATTGCATTCAAAGTGCATGGGGGGGCATTAAATGTCCATTGCAATGTTTTGATGAATTCATTTCAGTTCAACCATGATGTGTCTGAGTGAGAGAGAATAGAATTACACTTTTTTTTTTTTTTGTTTAGTTATGTGCATGTGTGCAATTTATTTTTATTTGTAAATAAACTATTATTCTTTATTCAAACTCACTTAAGACTTTTTATTTTCATTTGCATGATAGCTCATTTAAATAAAAAAGAAAGGTACACTATTCTATTGCATTATAGAATCAGCAGAATGTTCATGCTTCCCTAATTTGAATATGAAAATATGAGCCTGAAAGACCTAAGATTTAAACATAAAGGAAACATACACCTGGTTTCAACTATATGAGCTAATGACTCTGTAGTTGGTTTGATTTTTTAAGAGGGTTTATCTGTCTGATCTCTGCACAAGTTCTAAGCTCTAGAATGCCCACAACTTCTTTTTTTTGTGTTGATGTAATTAATTATTTCAAAATTAATTACATCAACACAAAATCTAATCTGGCCTTACTAATTTTTGAATTGTCAGTCATTGAATATCGTGGAAATAACCCTGATGCCTGCATCAATAAAGCCAGCATGTTCAATGTTACTGTCATCTCGTTGCATCACTAGATGTTGCCTAAATATCAGGTTGTTGACCTACTTAAACTGCTTTATCAATAGCAATTTTACCAATAGGCCTTTGGAAAAATCTATGAGAAGAAGAACTTTACTATACGCGTGGATAGGCTTATGTGTTCATCAGACAATTTGTAATAGATTTCACAGTTTGATATGAACACAAATGGATAAGAAAATAACTAGTTATTAACTTAAAAGCTAATATTTCGCTGGTATTATATCTAGCATCTTCAGAGCACACAACACAAAATTTGTTACAAATGCAAAACAACCACAATCCGGTGTAACAGTGGGGCTTGTAAAAGTAATTGCAGTATGCAACACAAGACTAAAGTCCTAATATGACGCCATCTAGGTTAAAAAAAATAAAAATAAAAAATTCAAAGTTTTGAAATAGTAGTCCAAATGATAGTCTTAGAAAGTTTGAAAAAATAAAATAAAAGTAATAAATATTAATTTGGCCTTAAGATGACTGTCTCCCAAATCTTTGGCAGATTTATACAGCCATACTTGTTAAGGTTTGGAGTATGTTTTAAGGCTTCTGTGCATTACTTTTTGTTTCTTTCCAATTGATCCTGTGTGCAGGGGTATCCAAAGCATGGTCTGCCAGACCCGACTTGCCATAGCGAAAGTGTCAGATATATTTTTTGTGTTCACTGAGGCGGATGTCCACAGTTCTTCCTGTCTGTCCGTAGTAGGCTTGATGGCAAGAACAGGGCACTTCATAGACTCCTGGATGTGATAAAGGAGTGCATTTGTCCTTAGGTGAACGGATGAGAGTTGCTAATTTTACATAAGGTTTAAATACTGTGTGTAGTCGGTGTTTGTTAAGCACCCTAGATATCTTTTTAGATGTACCTTTAATGTATGGGATGGTGATGGTTTTGTTGTAGTTTTCTGTGGTAGATAGATGGGATTTCTGGGTAGCATTTAGTATGTTATCTATCTTAAGGGGATTATAACCTTTGGTTAAGAAGGTGTGTCATAGGCGAGAAAGTTCCGCAGTGAGAGCAATGTCATTGGAACAGATTGCTCTAGCTCTATGGGTTAGTGTTTTTAAGATACCATATTGTTGAGAAGGGTGATGGTGTGATTGTTTGTGTCTGGGCCATGTGGCCAAATAGCAAACACATCATCAACATAGTGTAGCCAGAGACTAGGTTTGAGAGTGGCTGTGTTGATAGCTAATTTTTCCTGATGTTCTATGTAGAAGTTGGCTGGGGGGGGGGGGGCAAACCCATAGCTGTCCCATCTAATTGTTTGTATATTTTCCCTTTCCATGTAAAATAACCTGCCTTTACTGTGAATTTAAATAGCTGAAATATATCTGGGGGAAATTGTGAATTTAGTAAGTTAAGTGTTTCAATCAGTGGTACATTAGTGAATAATGAGGTGATATCAAAACTCACCATTAGGTCTGAACTATTTAAGGTGTAGTTTTCTAAAATACCTTTTAGGTGGGTAGAATTTTTAACAAAAGAGGAAGAATTGTTTGCGTAAGTGGTTAGTAATTTGGCTAAATGTTTAGCTAGTTTATATGTAGGACTGTTTATACTATCTACAATAGGACGCAAAGGTATACCTTGTTTGTGTATTTTAGGAGCACCATATATTCTGGGTGTTTTAACGTGCAAGGGTTTGAGTTTTTTGACAATTTCTTTTGGCCAGGAAGTGACTTTGTTCAATAACTTGCACACCTTATTCTTTTGTGAGTTGGTGGGATCTCGATTTATGATTTGATATGTAGACCGGTCTTGGAGCAATGTATGCATTTTGCTTTCATATTCTGTTGTATCCATTACTACAGTGGCTTTACCTTTGTCTGATTTTGTTATTGTAATGTGGTTATTATTGCATAGTTCTTTTAGAGATATTATTTCTTTATGTGGGATATTATTTTTGGGAGGCTTAGAACGGATAAGGATATTGGCCACGTCTAACCTAATATTATTGGCTATAGCTGGAGGCAAGTGGTAAATCCTGCGTTCAACGGAAGCCATTATTTTGGTTTTAGGCACAATTTTAGGAGTAATGGCAAAATTGTGTCCAAGACTTAATGCACTCGTGGCCTCTTTGGATAAGGTTGTCGATGATAGGTTCACAACACTGCCATCTTGATGAAATTGTGGCCGCTGCATAGCATTGCGTTGTTGGAGGATTTCAAATTTTTTCCGGTGTCGGTTTTTAACTTTAGCGAATTCTTTATTGACTGTCGAGTCAGAGATTGTATCCAAGATATCCCATAGCTCCAGGTTCAGAATGTCAGATAATATATCACGTAGTACACTGATGGAGGAATTTATTTTTGAAAGTTCTCGGCGAGTAGCGTATACCTGTTCTCGTAATAGTGCTAAACTCACTCTTTTATAAATACGTTGGGCTTTGGCCGAGTGAAACTTGTTCCTAATTTTCATACAGTTTGGTATCAAATTGGTATCTCGGCACCTTTTTAAGAAGGCTAACCTGTTCGGTTGCCGCGCCAATTTTACTTTCCACTTACCATATTGTTGTGCCTTACGTACGATGTTATTTCCATGAAGAATATTCATACGCGTGGATAGGTTTATGTGTTCGTCAGACATTTTGTAATAGATTTCACGGTTTGATATGAACACAGATGGATAAGAAAATAACCATTTATTAACTCAAAAGCTAATATTTCGCTGGTATTATATCCAGCATCTTCAGAGCACACAACACAAAGTTTGTTACAAATGCAAAATAACCACAATCCGGTGTAACAGTGGGGCTAGTAAAAGTAATTGCAGCGTGCAACACAAGACTAAAGTCCTAATATGGTCTATCTACCACAGAAGACTACAACAAAACTATCACCATCCCATACATTAAAGGCACATCTGAAAAGATATCTAGGGTGCTTAACAAACACCAACTACGCACAGTATTTAAGCCTTATGTAAAATTAGCAACTCTCATCCGTTCACCTAAGGACAAATGCACTTTTTTATCACATCCAGGAGTCTATGAAGTGCCTTGTTCTTGCCATCAAGCCTACTACGGACAGACAGACAGGAAGAACTGTGGACATCCGCCTCAGTGAACATAAAAAATATATCCGACACTTTCGCTATGGCAAGTCGGGTCTGGCAGACCATGCTTTGGATACCCCTGCACGCAGGATCAATTGGAAAGAAACAAAAGTAATGCACAGAATCTTCTACAAGTCAGAGAGGTTGTTCCCGGAATCAACAGAAGCCTTAAAACATACCCCAAACCTTAACAAGTATGGCTGTATAAATCTACCAAAGATTTGGGAGACAGTCATCTTAAGACCAAATTAATATTTATTACTTTTATTTTATTTTTTCAAACTTTCTAAGACTATCATTTGGACTACTATTTCAAAACTTTGAATTTTTTTTTTTTTTTTTTTTTAACCTAGATGGCGTTATATTAGGACTTTAGTCTTGTGTTGCATACTGCAATTACTTTTACTAGCCCCACTGTTACACCGGATTGTGGTTGTTTTGCATTTGTAACAAACTTTGTGTTGTGTGCTCTGAAGATGCTGGATATAATACCAGCAAAATATTAGCTTTTAAGTTAATAAATAGTTATATTCTTATCCATCTGTGTTCATATCAAACCATGAAATCTATTACAAAAAGAAGAACTTTACTGTACTCTGCCAACTTCTTCCCAGTACATAGCATACTTTCCTCAATCTGTGATCACTATGTTGATGACATCCTTATCGTGGCACAGAATTAGTCATTAATCACCTCATCAACAAACAGAATTTCCACTACAACAGACTGCATTTCTTTCTTCCTTACTCTTAATAGTATCTGCCATAACCAAACTCTCGGCTTCCATGTCTACTGGAAACCTATCAACATTGGCAGCCACCACCTCTACTACAACTCTTACATCCCTTAAAATGAAAGATACTTTCATATCATATCACTTTTGTAGTGCTTACAAAATACACAACCAAATCCCCCATATTGCTTAATGCAAAATAATACTGCTCACCAGCCTTTCCTAAGTAGGAGTTACATACTCTGTCAAACCATACATGGTATGCAGAAAAATGCAAATAAACACCTCACTGAAGCTGCACAAAAACCTCTTGTATGCAGAGTAAAAATCAGTATTTTTGCTCTGCATACAGTAACATGTTATACAGTATTCTCACATTTTTCCATAACACTGTATACCATTGTCTTTTCCATTAAATAAAAGAGTAAGAACACGTCATAGCAAGCAATTCAATCAGATCCAACCAAATCTATTAGAAACCCAAACCTACTGCAACAGCACTATTTACAAAGTAATTATATAGTGAAGCTTAAATTTGAAGTTCAATTAAGGTTTAATGACTCCAGTTTCTGCACACAAGAAATAAATACATGGAAGAAATTAGGCTGAAACCCTAAAGCCATTTCAAGTGGTCTGGAAACCACACATGCAACTTTTTTTTTCAAGTAACTTGAGGCCTCCAATAAGTGGGGCAGTAGTCTCACAGTAAGCAGTAAAATTTGTCTTCCACCTAAAAGATACATGGGTAAGAAACAATAAGGAACCTATTAACGTGTTTATCAAATACATGGAGGTTCTAGTTCATGGAAAAATAGTGGACACTGTTACTTGAGAAGTTGGTTCAGTAAGTTTGAAGCTGAACCATGTAAGAAAACTGGAAAAATGATGGTGGCCAGTTCTTTAGAACAGCATCCATAAAAATACCCATAGAAAAGGCATAAGATAGAAACCAATATCTATGAGAAAGTGATTTGTGTGAGTAATTTTTTTTTAAAAAAAAAAAATCAGCTAACGCCTTTTTTTTTTTTTTTTTTTTATTCATTCCCGTATACGGGAGTAGGCGAGGCCATTTAGCCCTATCTAACTTTTGGAGACTGAGTGGGCAGTTCAATCTCCACTGGTACCAATCAGAGACAGATGGCCCAAGGCTATCACTAATTAAGCGGTACGCAGTGAAGAGAGACGGCTCAAATGTGCCGCCATCTCGTGGTCCCTAACCCTAACACAAATATATTTTTTAATGTCTGAAAAATTAATGTGGGTTCTACGGTCGATTTTCTTGAGTTTACAGGACGAAAAACCCGAGTTTCCGGGAGGAAAAACCTGCTTGCCCGTGCCAGAGATCGACTAACTCGGGAACCGGTCGAAAAAAGGCTTAGAAAAATTTCCTCTAGTCGCCGACTAGACTCGAAACCAAGACTTCCTTCGTGCGGCCAAGCGCGGTGGTGTGCAAACGCCACAACCACTGAGCTACACAGGCTCTCTTTTTTTGTTTTTTTTATTCATTTTTTATGAACATAGAACTCTTTCAATCCATTAGACTTCTAATAAGTGGGACAGTGGTCTCACACCAAGTGATAAAATTCATCTACCACCTGGTGGGATTTGAACCCATGGCCTGTGGAGAGCAGATATACTAACCACTGAACAAGCTTGACAAACTGGTCCCTTTAGGATAGCATCAAGAATTTTTAAGTGGATGTTTGATACACCATCTCAGATGTAGGAACATTATTTTAAGGTTGAATGAGCTTAACTTAACATTTATACAGTTTTGGGGGTTTGTACAGGTGCAAAATAGTGTATGAATGGTAAAAGATGCCAAGTTTTTTGCAGGATGAGGAGACTATGGTTGTGAAGAGAAAAGGCTAACAGCATAAATAAGCCATACATTAGGGAAGGGACCAGTTTGTCAATGGTAAGGAGAAGTGAAATGAGAACTGATATAAACTATCTGATCAAAAGTACCCAGACCCCCCTCTGAAATTAGTAAATTGACGTCTAGATGTCACTACGACCTCGCTTACTGTTATAAAAGGAAGCACAGCGCTGTCTGTTGTTCAGTGATAAGAAGTGCGAGCAGAATGGGTAGGCCAAGGGAGCTCAGTGGCTTCGAACATGGACCAGTTATTGGTTGCCACATCAGTAAGAAATCTGTTAGAGACATTTCAACCCTCCTCAAGTTGCCCAAGTCAACAGTTGGTGACGTGATTTTGAAGGGGAAACGTGAAGCGCTGTCTGTTGTTCAGTGATAAGAAGTGCGAGCAGAATGAATAGGCCAAGGGAGCTCAGTGGCTTCGAACATGGACCAGTTATTGGTTGCCACATCAGTAAGAAATCTGTCAGAGACATTTCAACCCTCCTCAAGTTGCCCGAGTCAACAGTTGGTGACGTGATTGTGAAGGGGAAACGTGAAGGCGCAACCACAACAAAACCACAGTTGGGTAGGTCGCGTTTAACGACAAACAGGAACCAACGAGCGTTGAAGAAGGTGGTTCGTGGAAATCGCCAGACATCGAGCTGAGTGAAGCAATCACCTGGCAGTTCTGCAGTGCTACTAACTGTCCGGCCATCACTATTACTGTGAATCGAGAGTTAAGAGGGAATGGGGTCGAGCAGCTGCCCATAAACCAAACATTTCTCCTATGAACACCAAACACTACCTGCAGTGGTGTAAAAACTGATGCCAGTGGACAACTGGAAATGTGTGATTTGGAGTGATCAATCACGCTTTACCATGTGGCAGCCCAATGGAAGGGTCTGGGTGTGGTGAATGCCTGGAGAATGATTCCTGCAAGCGTGTGTAGTGCCAACAGTGAAATTTGGAGGGAGTGACGTTACAGTGTGGTGGTGTTCTTCATGGAATGGACTTGTCCCTCTCATAACACTACATGGAAATCTAAATGCCGAAGGATTCAAGGACATTTTGACCACCCGTTGCATGCTGTCTATGTTAGAAGATCAATTCAGTGATGACTATTGTCTGTATCAGCATGACAATGCTACCTGCCATAAAGCAAGGTCTGTGAGGGAATCGTTTGTGGACAATAATGTTCCAGAAATGCACTGGCTAGCCCAGAGCCCTTACCTGAATCCCATAGAACACCTTTGTGATGAATTAGAATGCCGACTTCCTTCCAGATCCCAATGACCCCCATCACGAATTGCTCTGGCTACAGCTTTTCAGGAAGAATGGGCTGCAATTCCTCCAGAGATGTTCTGACATCTGGTAGAAAGTCTCCCTGGCAGAGTTAGAGCTGTCATAGAAGCAAAGGGTGGACTCACCCTGTATTAATATCCACTAATGGAAAGTGTATCACAGGGAAAGTCTGATTACAGTTTCGAGTAGGTGTCCGGATACTTCAGTGTATGTCTATAACACACACACACAACCAATTCATCCAAACACAATATGCTAAACATACTAGAATCCCTACCAAAAAAAAATTATTTTTACATCCATCACCACTTACAGACATCCAAACCATACCTCTTGCTCTTTATTGAAATCCAAATTATAGCTACATCAATCATCAATCACAGTTCAACTTCAATGCCCAAATTATACTCTTCATGATTAATTTTGCCACAAGGTTTCTTTGCTTTTGACCTCCTCTGGCTCAAGGTTTCCTTGCCCTATTTAGTAACATTTACCAGTCTCCAAACTCTGAAAACCAATCTGATCTCTTCACCTTTCCCTCCATGAAGCTCAACTATCTTCAGTCCAGCTATCCAAAAAACAGTGTCATTTTTATAGGTGACCTGAATGTCCACAACTCCAACTGGTGCCCCTTCTCCAACACTACTGATCAAGCTGGACATGATGTGGAAGTTTTTACTATAAGCAGTGATCTAATGCAAATCATACATCTATCTACCCAAATTCCCAATAATTTCCTACACTTTCTCACTACCCTGATCTTTTTCGTAATTTGTTCTCCTTCCAAATACACTGTATAGGTCATTACTCCTCTCAGCAACTAAAATCACTATCTCATGCAAGTTTCCACTCTCAGAATCTGGCATGATTATTGCTTCTGCTCTTCTGACTCAGACTCCTGCACCAAGTGAGTCACAGAAATCATTAACACTGATATGAAAGGCCTTCATCCCTCATTCTACTCAAAATTTCCATCAACTTTCTAACCCCTTAATCAACAGAAGGTGTATGAAAGCAATAGAAGAAAAAATACTCAGCTTACCACAGGTGACTTACATCAACAGCAAGATTAAGCACCAGATTAATATTCAGTGCACAATAAATGTAAGTAAAACAATTATTAGCAAATCCAACTTCATAAAGACCAATAGCAGAAAACTTCTCTTGTCCAAATGGAAGCCGTATCATATGGTCCATTGCAGACGCCATTGGATGCAGCTTCTGCTCACCTGTGCTTTCACCTCTTGCTCATTTAGGTGATACCACTGTTACATCAACAAAAGATAAAGCTGACTTCCTAGCATCACTCTTTTTTCTCTAACTCCTGCACAGATGACAAAGGCATCACCTCCTTCCATGCCACAACTAAGCACCATATGCCTCCTGGGGTCTTTTGGCAAACAGACATAACTGATTCCAACTACTGATCAATTGCCATCACCTCAGTATTCTGCAGAATAATGATGAAAGTTAAAAGTAGTCAACTTCTTCATTACCTAGAAGTTCACCAGTTAATCAGCGACCACCTGTATGGAGTCTACCAATCCAGATCCACAGCTGATCTTTTTTGAGAATTGCTTTCCAAACTGTAACCAACTAGCAAAATGTAGAAATAAAGCAGCAAAGGACATCTTACATGTGAGGCAGATCAAAGACACTGAAGGAAGAGTATTATGTAGGGATGTGGACATAAGAAACTGATGGAGAATAGACTTTGAGGGACTTTTTAATGAGGAAAATGCGAGGACTCACAGAGAAGATGGGCAGCCTTCTGAGGGGATGGTGCAGAACATCAGCAGAGTGGGAGTGAAGGAAGCCATGAAGAGGATGAAGAATGGAAAATCAGTGGGCCCATACAGGATTCCAGTGGAGGCATGGAAGGCACTGGTGGCGAAAGTTTACCAACAGGAAAATATACCCGAGGAATGGAAGGAAAGTACTCTTGTCCCCATCTACAAGGGTAAAGGGGATGCACAAGACTAAGAATTACAGAGGAATAAAATTGATGTCCCACACAATGAAAATCCTAGAAAGGGTTCTTGATGGAAGATTCAGGAAGGAGGTGGAGATTGCAAAGGAACAATTTGGCTTCATGCCTGGTAGATCAACGACTGATGCTATCTTTGGGTTACGACAGATGATGGAAAAGTTTCAAGAGAAACAACGGGAGCTACATCTGGTGTTTATTGATCTGGAGAAAGCATACGATAGAGTGCCAAGGCAAGAAGTCTGGAGGTGTCTGAGGGGGGAAGAAGGTACCGGAGAAATATGTCAGGTTGGTGCAGGAGATGTACAGAAATGTGAAGACAAGAGTTCGGACTTGTCTGGGACAGACAGAAAGTTTTCAAGTAACAGTTGGTTTGCATCAAGGGTCAGCATTAAGTCCATTTCTGTTTAATATTGTGATGGAGGAGGTGAAAGAAGATGTGCCTTGGACAATGTTGTATGCAGATGATATCTTGCTGTGTGCAGATTCAAGAGAAGAAATGGCAGCTAAACTGGAAGGAGGAAAGTACTGGAAAAGAGAGGTATGAGACTGAGTAGAAGTAAGACGGAGTATATGTGTTGCAAAGTGGATGGCAGCAGGAGACAGATCTGGAGCTGGAAGGAAATGTCATCAGGAAGGTGAGGGACCTTAGATACTTAGGTTCAGCAGTGGAAGAAGATGGAGGGGCTGAGAAGGAAGTGGGATGCAGGATACAAGCGGGTTGGAGGAACTGGAGAGAGATGGCTGGAGTGCTATGCGATGAGAGGGTGCCGATCAATCTGGAAGGCAAAATCTATAGGATAGTAGTGAGGCCAGCTATGACGTTTGCTATGGAAACTGTGGCTCTGAGGAAAAATAACATCAGCAGGATGGAGGTAGCACATATGAAAATGCTTAGGTGGGTGTGCGGTGTGACCAGAAAGGGTCGTCTGAGAAATGACTATGTGAGGGGAACAGTGAAAGTTACTAACTTTGGAACAAAGATACAGGAGGCAAGGTTGAGATGGTTTGGTCATGTGATGAGGAGGGAGGACAAATATGTGGGAAGAAAGGTCATGCAGATGGATTTGCAAGGAAGGAGGATGCGTGGGCAGCCAAAGAAGAGATGGTAGAAGAGGACTTGAGGATGAAGAACTTTGATGTGGTGACAGCCCAAGACAGGAGGATGTGGAGGAGACTCATCATTAACAGTGATCCCACTTAAGTGGGATTCCGTAGGTCTACTTGTAACCCTTTGTAACTAGATAACCAGCTTTCTCTCTGGTCATTTGCTCATATCATGGTGGATGGCACCCTCTCTTTGAATTTTGCCACCAATGAACGAGTTCCTCAGGACTCCATTCTCTCACCTACATTCTTTCTCTTATACATGAGTGACCTACTCTTAGTCATCACCAATCCAGTCGACAGCTTAGCCAAATCTACCCATATACTATTTATATATTTGGAATACTGTCCCAAATTCTTGATGCTTTCCAGAGGAGAGCAGTTCAGCTCATAAATTACCCTTCCATCACAGGCTTGCTTCAACTTCTATCTCAGACACAATGTTTCAGCTCTGTCTCTGTTCTACAGGTACTTCCCTTGTTTCTACTCCAATGAATTGGAAAACAAACATCCATGCCCTTGGCAGGATTTGAACCTGGCTGTTTGTGATTGTCCTACTTTTTTATTTATTCGTGTGGAGTTCAATGGGTGGAATACCAATCACTGTAACACCCCCATAAAACACAACAATTCTAGATGAGTAATATCAGAATAGGATCTTTTTGAAATACTTCTGTACTCTGGCATTTATCCCAGCATATGGAAGCAAGTGTTACGTCGTTGTTTTCTTAAATATTTTAGCTCTATTGTTCTCCTTGTGCCTACTGAGATCTGGCTTCTAAATTGACTTTCTGGGGCCGTTTCTCTCTTCGAGCTCAGACGAAATTTATTTGTTAATGCTGCGCCAGTCAGAACTCTAGGATAGAAATCCTTATCCCAAGAAACTTTCCCATAATTCAAGTAATACCTTATATAGATTAAGTAGCTAGTTAGATTGAGTTCTCAGTATGCAGTCATCGCCTTGACAATCTTAAATTCCCCCTTTTCTTCTAAACATAGGTTCGATATTTTCGTGAGTGGTAAAATTCAATCTCTTACTCAGACAAACTCAGGTATACATGGGAAAACATATTTATTATTTATCTAAGAATGTTACAATTTAAACAACACATATAATCAAGCAAATCAAGGTTAATACTAAAATACAAGTAAAGCAAGGTAATAATAATCAAACAGACAAGCTATTCAAACACACTCATGAGAATCTTATGTTCATCTATATCACAAACATGGATATCGGTATTAAACTAGATTACTGCTACTAACGACCCATACACATTAAACTTGGTCTAGACAACTTATGAACGTAGACTACCGGTCCAATTCGATTAACATAACATAGGAAACTGTCTCAAAAATCTCTCTCTCTTCTTTTCTAAACTCTGTCCATTTTACACCTTGGTCACCAATAGATAACACATAAAAGGGAAGATTTGTACATTACCACCTTGTTAGATGTTTTCTCAATCCTTCCGTCTGTTCTTTGTTATAGATTGTCCCTCTGTACGATGGATTGCCGCCACGTAGGAGTCATGTGCTCGTCCCGAGTTAGCCACTTGTTTCTTCTGGGCTTACGAACTTTTCGCATTGCCGTTTCTAACATGATTTTACCTTCAAAGGAATCCTTTGCTGCTTTCTCATCAGTTAGATCCACACAGATGGTCTAAAACTCTAACACTGCTGTCATCTCATGCTATATTTTCTTCGACTCACGTCGCTCAGCAATGGGAAACATGCTGCCGCTTTACCGTTTTCACATGTCTTGTCGGGTATCAGGCCTGCTGATTTGCTCGGGAACTTTGAGCAGGAGACCCATGGGGAGGGCACACGCGACCAGGGAAAACCATAGGAACCAGGAGAAAAAACGTAAAAGGAAGCAAAAAAAGGCTCCTCTCAACGATGTGAATCCGTTTTAAACCCCATTATAGCGCCCTCTTTCTGCACTCCAAACTTGTCTACGACGCTCTCCCATTTGTTCACTGAGTGACGTCACCTCCTTGCTGTACGCGCATCGCTTTTTTGGGGGAATGCAAATTTCTTGCGCCTTCCACGAATGCCTACTCATCGCTCTTTTTTGGGAATGCAAATTTCTTGCGCCTTCCATGAATGCCTACTCATCGCTCGTTACGTCATCTTTGGTGGTCAAACTGCAACCTTTGAACTTTCGTTCGCACGATGATACACACCTTTATACATGGCATATTTTAACATTGATGTTTTTGACAAATTAAGATTCCATCTATTTTAGACAGTAACCTTAAACATTCAAGATCTAACAGAAGCATATATCTAACCCCTTCCAGAAAAAAGGGTTAATAATAGTCTACCATCAATATACCAACCAGTGACTACAAATAATGGAGAAAGTCATGGACTTCTCCACTACCTAGAGGCATGCTAGTTAATCATTAACCACTGTCACTATTGATTTTCCAATCAAGAATAACGACTGACCTCTTAGCCTACATTTCCCACCACTGGACATGTGAAATGGAAAGCTTCAGAGAAACATGCTGTTGCTCTTGACATGTCCAGAGATTTTTGATTGTGTTTATCACCATGGCGTGCTAAGCAAATAGCCGCTTTCTCTCTGGTTGTTTACTGCTTGTCGTAGTGGTTGACTCTCTATTCAAGCTTTACTACTAAAAGAAGGGGTACATCAGGGCACTGTTTTATTATCTGTCCTCTTCCTCCTCCTATACATAAATGATGTACTCTCAGTCACCACTCATACTGTCTGCAGCTTTATGATAGTATGCTTTATTCATTTTACTTATTCAACAAACCATGCAGTGCTCACACATTTCAAGATTATCTGCAATCAGTGCCTTAAACACTGATCTCCATACCATCATTCTGTGGGGCAAGGACAACCTGCTTGCCTTCAGTGGAGAGAGCAATTTGGCACTCATAGATGACCCCTTTCTCACAAACTCACTTCACACTCTATCTCACAGATGCACTGTATCAATTCTTCTACATATAATTCTATAGTCACTGCTATACTGAACCGGCAACCATCATTCTTCCACTTTCCATTAAGCCTGTTAAAACAAGAGCAACAGCTGCTCAACATCTCTCTCTTTACAGTACAACTGCAAGCACATAGAACCTCATCATCATCATCATACGTATCAAGGATTTAGGCCTAGTATGGCCTGTTCTGGCCTTAGAAGTCATCGTTTAAGAGGACGTCCTGGTTTTCTTTTTCCTGGAAGCACATAGAACCTGCTTCTCCTTTTCTTATTTTATACCATCCACCACTATCCTCCAGAACAGCCTTCCTCATAAAGTTTTTCTAAACTACGACCTCCAACTCTTCAAGAAAAATATCAATTAACTTCTTCTTTCTCACCCTCTCATATATCCCACACCAGGCACTGATGTGCTTATAGGTTTTTCTACTTCTCATGTATGGATCAACACAAATTTTTGTGTGTGTGTGGGTGGGGGGGAGATGATATATCATAATCTGTCAGTTACCTGATCACAAATTGGGAAATCAGTTTTCTGGTTCATTAACTGAGTGCATAGTGCTGTTCCAGGAATCAGGGACATGCTGACCCGTTCTAGATAGATTAGCGTTTCATCTTAACTTATGGTTTGGTTATTTGAAGAATGGATAATTCAGTGATCACTATATATTATGCATCATAAGTGAAATTGAAATTTTAGTGTATATGTGTTTCCTAATTATTTGGTTCAGTTGCACTGTTGCTTTGGATAGTCGGTCATTTGTTGGATCTGATGCACTGCTTGAAATTTAGAGTGGTTACTCTCAAAAACTGATTCTAGACTACAATAAACCCCCCACCCCACCCCCACCCCCAGGTTTTTATAATGGGCTAGTATTATTAATTCGAGCTTTGAGGTGTTTATGTTAGACCGCTGAGGCTAGAATATTTTGCCACATTCCTGATACATACTTGCTATATTCTTACCAAAGTTTTCCATGACTTTTGTTAGCTAGTTTTACACAGTTCCTCATCCTCTTATATTTTTCTCTTATTCTCTCAGAGCACATGCTGACCTACATATCAGTAACTCTGAATATGAAATTCTGCTAATTTTTCAATCCTTGTTGACAACCTGACCACATGTCTCTTTGGCTGAAATCGATGTTTTCCTCAGAGTCTGCAGTGAATCTCAAAGGTTTGGTTCTTGTTTTCAAACTGTGTTTTAAATAATATTTGTATATTTGAATCTATAATTTGCTTTCTGAAAGCTGCTCAATATAATATTCAATTTTATCCTGCTCAAAACTGAATGATCACTTCCCATTTCAAATCCCCTGTATGCTCTTGTGTCCTGAATTAATGTGAATATATCACTATGGGAGGGGATTCAGTAGGATTTCTGAATCTTTGATAATTTTTCTGTTCTTGGGACTCAAGACATTTTTTCCAAGTCCCAAGACTACACAGTTTTAAAGTACATTTATTATAGTTTTATAAAATTCGTCAACAACTGCTAAATGAATTGCATGATTAAGGCAGAGTAAATTTTCAACTGAACATGCCCACATTTTTGCATCATCCTTGCTTCATTTGTCATTATAGCCACAATAATTTGAATATCAATTCATCTTTGAATATCAATACTGGTCCACTTGTTCATTGTAAGACTAAAATGGTGATCTGATTTTGTTAATCCTTTAATTTTTGTTATTTGCTCTTCTTTAGAAGTGCAAAATTAACTTTAAGATATCTTAAAGATAATTTTTCACTTCTGACTAAAGATATCTGACTAGTTCTTTTGGTAATACATAATTGTGCTTTGAAACTGAGATACCATCTTTGGTGGAGAGTTTAGAAACAATCTCACTTAATTTTCTCTTTTTGTAAAAGTTTAAAATTGACTTATCAGCTTGAGCTACTTGAAGATTCCATATTTTCTTCTGCCCTTCTTTTAAAATGTGATTCTGCATACATTCTAAATTGCTTCAGTCCACTAGTGTGCAATCCCTTACATGAAATCTGGTTTGATCTCCAGAATACTTAGTATTGCCTACCATGAAGAGGCATCATTATCACTCAGCTGGCCAAAGGATAAAACCAAAATGAAAAGATCAGAAGATGGTAATCTTCTAAATCATTATAAATGTTATGTTCATGAAATGTCTAAAGATTTGTTTCTATAGAAAAAAATTGTAAGTGTGGAAACTAAGCATTCATTCTGTAAAGTAATTTTAAACTAGGAATGATTATGAATAAACAAAGCTTAATTTAGAAGAAACAGTAAACTTTTCAGAACTTTGGCATATGTGAACACTAAGTGTAATTTGGCAAATTTAACAAAAAAATAATTATTATTTTGAGATTACTTTGTCCAGGAAGATACAAAATTTATGTAATCACATAGATGCTTTATCTGCTTGTATTGTTTTGCTGAACTCTTACATCCATTATGGTCCTGTTTTTATTTTAAAAAAATCATATATTACAGTATGGAAGTTTCTCTTATTTTGTCTTGCTATTAGTGACAAATATTTGCATAGGATGCATGTCATGTGAGAAATATATGTAAAAAACGAATGAATAACTCCACATCGACCTCTGAAGCAAATTTTTTTTTTTTCATAGAAGAAAGGCTTCAGTCAAACTGATTTTGGGCATACATATTCTATCCACTATGTGTATATTAAAAACATACAAAAAAAATTGGACTTGTGAATTCAGGCTATGCACCTACAGGATAAATTACAAAATGAAGAAAAAGAGCACTTGGAACACTTAAAGCAAGTGGTCACTATCTTGAAAAAAATCACTTTGTTTGAAAATGCAAATATGAAATCAAAAGTGCACGCCTTAAGCATTAACATAGCAGTAAAAAAAAATAAATAAAAAATAAAAAATTTGACAGTTTGGAAATAAGCTGTTGTGATTCATTTTAAAAATCTCTGAAATTGTGAAAATTCTGTGAATGGTAGCCATAATCAAGTTATCTGGATGACAAGATAACTTGATAACAAAATAGCCTCCCTACCATCAGCATTCATTAAAATCACTCTCCATAAACATTCTCTCTTTTATTTGTAGCATATTGAAAGGACTGTTTGGAATTATCTTTGGCCTGCACTGCTAATTTCCTTTCATACTTTGCTTTTGCCTTTCTTACCTTCTGGGTGCTTTGTATTGCTAATGTGCCTACTGGTCACCTTTCTCTTTCATTCCCTCCAGAAATTTTTCTTTTTTCTTTTTTTTTTTTTTTGTAGCTCCAGCTCAGTGATCATGATAGTCATCCATTTAACTCCCAATTGATGTACTCTCCTGATTGTAGATATGCAGTCTGTCATTACTTCTCTCAAATACTCCTTTACAACTTATCATGCACTATCAACATCCAGCCCTGTAATTCCACATATACTCTCTCTTAACTGAAAATTCAACACATTTAGCCACCTCCCAGGTCAAGACCATATGACCACTCTCACCAATTGGGGGCAATATAGTCATATTGGTTATAGACAAATTCTCAGATGCAATTACTAGATCAAGCACTCTCAAACCCCTAGTATATTCCATCACATACTATCTCGAGTAATTATTCCTTAGTAGATGCATAAATTCCATTTTATTCCTTCTCCTCCTTCCAATCTGTTTCCATAGTTGAAATCCTCCATAATAATTACCTGTGCTCTGCTCATTGAGCCTATTTGCTTATGCATACTATTATTGTTATTAAGAGAGACCTCCAGGGAGTCGGGGCCTTATCAAGGGAAGCTACTACATGCACCAGCTGTCATACTTATTCCTGAATTCATTCACACTTCTTGCACATACCACATCCAATGGCAATCCATTCCAATCAGGCACCACAATGTGATAGTAAAATCTAGCCCTCACTCCCTTCTTAGCAGCATTTATTCTCAGCTTCCAAGGATGCCCTCTTGTCCTTTTTCCACCCTCCATCAACTGAAATCTTGTATGACCCTTTCAGAAGTTTATGTCTCAATCATATCTCCTCTTTCTCCTGTTTGCTAGTGTCTGCAGTCTACAAATTCTCAATCTGTAATCCACAATCCTGATATCATTTTTAACTCTCTTTTGCACTCTCTCGAATGTATCAGAATCACAATGGAAACCAGGAGACCAGACCTGCACGCAGTAGTCCAAGTGCAGTCTTATCAAAGCCTTGTAAATAGGCAAAATGATATCTTTACATGTTAAAGTTCGTTTCAGCATTGCAATTATCTTTTGAGTTTTATTTGCAATCTTTGCAACATGACCCCTGAACTTCAACTTGCTATCTATTAATAGTCCCTAGCCTGATCAGTTTCTTTGAGCATAATCCCACCAATATAATATGACATTGGATATCTAATCACTCCAAAGTGCATGCCTTTACATTTACTGATATTGAACTGACATCCATTTTTTTTTTCATGCCCACAATTCCTGCCTATTCAAATCATTCTGTGGGTACTACATATCAGCAGCATTCCTGATTACCCTACCTATCTTTACATCATCAGAAAATAGCTGTATGTCGCCTGTCAAATTCTTCCCAATATCATTAATGTACAGATTGAATAACAATCTGTACCACAAGGACTGATCCTTGTGGTACACCAGTAGTTACCTTAAATCTTACAAACTCACATCCCCCCCCATATACCACTTTTTGATATCTGTCAGTCAGCCATCCTTTTAACCACACTAATATTTTGTAATCCAAACCTATATTCTCCGATTTATACAACAATCTTCTATGCTGTATTCTGTCAAAAACCATAGCAAAATTCAAAAGTATCATGATGTATCTATTCCCCTTGTCTACTTCAATGGTAACATTATTATAGAATGTTAGCAAATTGCTAAAACATGACCTTCCCGTAGTAAACCCATGCTGTTCATTGTAAATTAGAAATTCACTGTCAACCCATTTCTGAATGCAAGTCCTAACCAATTTTTCCAAAATCTTCATCACCACTCCTGAGATACTAATTAGATTATATTTGGATACATCAGTCTCTTCACCACCCTTTAGCAATAGGATTGTTATACATTCTTTCCATATATGCAGAATCTTCCCTGTTCTGAGACTCCGTACTAAACAGCCTGGTCAAAGGAATAGCCAGTTCAGCTGAATACTCTTTTAGCACCCATGCTGATATCGCATCAGTCCTTATTGCTGAATTCTTACTCCATTTGTGCAACATCTGTAATACCTTCTCTTCTTATACCTGAGTTTCTTCAGATAAAAGTACAGTGAACTCATTGTTGCATACACCAGGTTGATGGTTTTTAGCAAGATGGGTACTCATTAGTTGAGCAACCTCTTCTGCATCTGTCACCCTTACACTCTCTGCATTCAGAAGAGTTATTCTTTCATATTCATTCTTTCTTTTATTTGCAGCATATTGATAGATTCTTGTGGGTTGTCTTTAGCATGCAGAGCCAGTTTCTTTTCACATTCAGACTTAGCCTTCCTTACAACAGTTGTGACTCTTCTGGCCTGCTGCTTATAATTTTCTTAACAGATATCATTCTTATTCAGTCGGTATTCCTTCCACATCATCCGTTTCTTACGAATCTTTTGCTTAATAAGATTATACATCCATTTGATTCCTACCATATTATTCTTCAAACTGTTGAGGCACATTCTTATATTGCATCATTTAAGTATTTTTTAAGTGCTTCCCATGCACTGTTGATATTCTTCCCATACAGCAACCAATACCATTCCACTGAACTCGGTTGGTCATAATTTCGTGCTTTGCAGTTTAACATGTAACCTTTTCTGAATGGAACATTTGTAAATTTAGTCACTTCCCAAGTGAATACTGCATGATCACTGTCAGAATAGTTACGTCTTTAACAGAAACACCCTCTGACACTATAATCAAATCTATCACTCTTTGACCTCTAGTTCCTTCTGTTACATACTGCTTGAAGAAGTTGTCCCGCAACAGCTCAATAAATTCAGTTTCATTCTTCTCATGCAATTTCATAGCTACCCAATCAATGTTCGAATAATTAGAGTCCCCCATTATGATTATTCTTTTCATGCCCATCGTCTCTATTTGTTGGTGCATTTCTTCATTGCTAGCAACTGATCCACCAGGTCTGTAACAACATCCTGCTATGTAATCGATCTTGTTAGATTCCACCTCACACCAGATGGCTTCAAATTCACTGCCACATGAAATACTGTTACTAGTACTACAATTGTAGTTCTCAACACTAACTGGATTCAAATCATTTGATATCAGCAGCACCACACCCCCCTCCTCTCCTCTCTTATCCTCTCTATCCTTCCTAAAAATACTGTACCCTTTACACTCAATATCAGTTAGTATGTCTGATTCTGATAGCCAGGTCTCACTAATGCCTACCCTTTGATACTCCTAGCATTCGTATAGACATCTTTGCACATGTTTGATGGCTCCGAACTGGATGAACACAAAGTCGAAATCCTACTCTCCTTGTAATTATTTCTGTGATAATGCCCATTCCTGTCATTAGCACAATTATATAACATTGTCACTCTTACTCTCATATTCTCACCATTCCTCTCATTATAATTTAGCTTCCCTGACTCTCTATGTTAGGTTAGTTATTAATTTTTCAACACTCCTGATACCAAATGCATTCAGATATAGGCTGTTCCTCTTATACAGATCTAATCTTTCCCAAAACTCACTCCACACATCCAAAGCTCACATCCATTCCTTCTACCCAGCCTATGCATTGAATTGTGTGCCATCATAGCCTTTCTTCTTAATTTATTTTTATCATATCGAGGTAATATGCTTACTATTTTCACTTTCTCACTCTTCACTCTCACCTCTTCCAACAATCTTTTGATGTCTTCTCTCGTACTGAACTTATCACTAGTTAATCATTAGTACCTACTACAATTACGATCTCGTTTACTTTTCTTTTCTGTTTTTGAATTTAAAATTAAAAACATTTTTAATTTTAGCTCCTGGAAAACTCGATGTTATAACCTGCTCATCAACAGCATGTTTTATGATAGAGTCAACATACCAAATAACAGCCTTCTTTTTACAAACAACGTTACTTACCTGCTTTTTGCTTACTGACTTCCTGATTCCATGATTTGGTCATTCTTATTTTGCTGCTTAATTTTCTTTTCCTCCCAATGTTCATTCAAAGATCTCTTGACTTTCTGTAATTCCCATGTCATCTCTCTGATAATCTTCTTTAATTTCGCTATTTTGGAGGTTAATTCGTTTTCAGTAACCTCCTTAGCGGGGCAAGCCTCCTTGTTCTCTTTGCTTTATATTTCTTGTGCATTTTTGGCACCATTTTGAACTATATTTATTATAGCAACATCTTAACAAAAAATATGTTATGAAACACTAAATATTCGAAAATCAACGCTAATATACTATAAAACACTAATTTTCTAAGGGAAAAACAATAAAAATCCATATCAAAAGTGTCTGACTTTTGCTTGACTAAAAAAAGGAGAAATCAAGGAGCTAGTCTTGTATGGTGATTCTATCATAAGAGGAGTGATTGGAAAGAGATTGACAAAATGATCAAAATCATCTATAGTAGTACCCACCTGTATATGTTGTTCTGTTGGTCTCTATCTCAGATAGCCACATATGTGCTATTTTCACTGGCCTGCAGTTGAATGTCTACTCTCTTTGGTTGCAGTTCATCAGCTATCATCAATAACACTCTTAATCCTCCCTTAATACACTGTGCTCTTCACATTCTATACCACTAGCTATATATTATTATTATTACGGGTATCTCCATGGAGTCAGTAGACTCATCGCGGGAGACCCAAACTAGCAAAACAATATCTGTCATATCTCTTCTTGAATTCATTTACAGATGAAGAGCTCACAACAAAGTCAGGCAATGAATTCCACTCATTCACCACCCTCCAGGCAAAAAACCTTGTTCTGACACCTTTGTTAACCACACTCTTCTTTAATTTCCAGAGATGACCTCTTGTTCTTCCATCACTATCACACAGCTGAAACATTTCCCCTGCATCAATCCTATAAAAACCTTTTAGTAATTTGAATGTTTCTATCATATCCCCTCTTCTTCGCCTATCAGCCAATCTCTGCAATCCACAAGCTCTCAATCTATCAATGTAGGGAGCATTTTTTATATCACTCACCAACTTGGTCACTCTTCTCTGAACCCTCTCCACAGCCTCCTCATCTCCAAGGAATCCAGGTGACCAGACCTGAGCACAGTAATCCAAATGTGGAAGTATCAATGCTTTATAAAGGGGAATAATAACCTCTTTATCTCTGGATGTCAGTGTGTTCCTCAACAACCAAGTAATCCTATGTGCAATCTTGGACACCTTAGCAATGTGTCCTCTGAACTTCATCTCCTTATCTACCAATACCCCTAAGTCCCTAGCCTCATCAATCTCTTGGAGTACCTTTCCATCTATGTAGTACACAGCTGGTAATCTTTTAATCCCAAAATGCAAGACTTTACACTTTTCCACATTGAACTGACATCCATTTTCTTTTGCCCATTTTACCAGCTTATTTAAATCCTCCTGCAAACTTTCAACATCAGCTTGATTTTTTATTGCACTACACAACTAATGCCAATATCCTTTGGCCATGATGAACCAACCAATGCCAAAAATTCCTCCCCTTTGTTCTGAATGCACCTGACACTGGTGTACATAAAGTGCAAAAACTCCTTAGGCCTACAGCTATCTTGACACTTTATACTAACTTTGGCATTTTATACACATTCTTATACTCAACTGCCTCACTGATATGTGCATAACCACTCAGCAGCTTCTCCTCCTAAAAGCTCTAGTTTCCCTAATTTTGCATATCCACTTTCACTTCATTCAATAACACATTTTCCAGACTCTGAACATCAAATCCATTCAGATGTAAATCATCCTTCTTGTATAAGTCCTTTTGTCCATCAAACTCACTCCTCACATCCACAAACTCCACCACTCCTCCTCCTCCTGCTTAACCTACGCATTGAGTCATTCGATATTATGGCCCTCCTTCTCAGCTCTACTCTGTCATACCGTGGCAACAGATTCACTATCTTAACTCTCTCACTCTTTTCTTTTGCTACTTCCAGTAATTCTTTCATGTATTCTCTCATGCCATACTTTTCTCCTTTCAAATCACTCATTCCAGCCAAAACAATCAACTCTTTCACTTTACTCTTTTGTGCTCTAATAGCCTCACTGACATCATTAATTTTTGCACCCGGAAAGCACGATTGTGTCAGTCTCTTGCCAATCACATCTCTTATGATAGAACTGCCATACAAGACTTGCTCCTTGATTCCTCCTTCTCTCTTAGTTAAGCAGAAGTCAGACACTTTTGAAACATGGACTCATCTGGAATTATTATTATAACCACAATTAAAACAGTGGTTGTTCTGCATAATTGGTGCATTTTGAGTCACGTCTACTCTACTCTAACCTTCCTTGCTGCATTTCATGTACTACCAATGATTTTTCTATCTCCTGGTTACTCATAAATATTTTCTTATACTCTTTGTCACTGTTTGCTTATTTCATTTAACAGTCTTTCAAATTCCTTTTACACTACTCTTCATTTCTGTTCCTTCATTTCTTATATTTTTCAATAGCATTCTTGCAAGTACCTTCATCATATCATCCTCCTTGGTTGAATCAGTCACTCCTCAGAAGCCTTTTGGCTATGATTCTTTTTGAACTTTCATACGTTTTGCTCTAGACTAAGTAGTGATCTTTATTACCAATCCACCTTAGAACCATCGTGAAGATATCAATATAGATGTTCTTATTTGTTTTGGGTTCACTCCATATGAATTTATGTGTATCTTAGATTAGGACGTAGTTAGTGATTGCTAGTCCATATATTAGCATTTATTAGCTTTCTTACATTGATGGTTCCTTGCTCAGATCAGCTTATGTTAAGTTTGAGGTTGTTCTAGTCCATGATTTTTCGCTGTTCATCTAGTTTTTCCGATGAAAACAGCAGGAACTATGTTTAACCAAGCCAGACCACAGCCACTATGGCATTTCATCATGCTGTACCATTGTTTCTGGTCTAAGACAATCCCTAACTGATAAAATAGTAGAATATGGAAAAAAATGGAAAGTTTGTTTTTTCTTTTTTGTGTTCATGTGTGTGTTTTATGTTTATTTATGGATTCACTGCTACCTCTACATCAAAGTATCATCCTACAAAAAAGTGGGACTGTGGAAGAACAGGCAGTTTTCTTATCTATGGGGGGAAAAAAGGGGGAAATAAAATTTAAAAAAGTAAATTACAATTTTAATTTACAGTTTTTAAATATTGGTTGCTTCATATTCATTCTGGTATTCATTGAGAAGTCTGAGTATTTTCAGATTTTATGATTAGTTATTCCAGGCATATGCTGGTACCAAGCCCGGATAAAATTGTGTGTGTGTGGGGGGGGGGTGAACTACCCTGTAAAAAATCTCACTAGGAACAAAGTCATCTAGGGTTGGAAACAAATGAAAGGGAAAACCACCACCACGATTAGTTGTGATTGATTTTGCTGTGTTGAAAATTTTGAATTTATTATTTAAAAATGTGTGGTCTTATAACTCTTTTTGGATATTTGGAATACTTGTATAATATGAAATAATTTTACATACAGAACATTTTTTTACCCCAGATGTCCTCTCATCAACACAAGTGATAACAAGTGAAGAAAAGGAACCATCAGAGGAGAACTGCATACGATCAATCACCAAAGAGGAAAGAGAGTCAGGCAGCAGAGAAAGTGAAAATTCTGGTAATATTTCTTCACTGAGATTGCCAAATATACCTTCTGAAAACATTGATACTGGACAGCAAACAAATGTCTGTAGTACTGCTGAAACCACTTCAGTTTCATTAGGTTCGGAATCCATCTCAGAACATTCATCTTGTCAAGTATCTCTCTCTGCTGATTTAGTGTGTACAGAAATAAATAAGTCAGCAACTGTCCTCCCAAAATCAGACTGCCCTGCAACTCAGTCTGATTCTACTGTTAAGCAGTTAGATTGTATTAATGAAAACACTGCCAGTTCATCCAGCAAATTGGAAACCTCTCAACTTAAGTCAGAAAAAGATAGTACTATTGCAGAACATAGATTACCTTTAGAAGAACAAATAAAACGTGAAGAATTAGCAATATCTCCAGGTGAACAGATGACTAGTTTTGGTGGCACCTCTAGTAGTTCTATTGTGACATCACTTCTTTCTCCAAGTAGATGTCTGGCAACTGATGCATCAACAGGCAGTCGGGTGACATTAATTATTAAAGGAAGTCTCAACAGTTCTACTTCAAATCCTCATTCTGTTCTTTCCACTACCAGTTCTACGACTAGTGTTGTTGTGCCCCTTAACCCTTCAAAAACAGTTCCTATCAAGTTAGTTACATTGCCAGGTGGTGCCTCTGGCTTATCTGTTCGGTCCACATCTAATCCTGCAGTAGTTGAAATTATTGGTTCATCATCATCTACACATTCTTCCCCATCAACCAGCAATCCTCATTCACCATCTCCTGTTCGCCTAGTTGTTTCTAAAGTGTCTCCTGTGAAAACCAATGTTCCTGTGACATCACAAACAGGTGGATCAACTCTAAGAAATAGAGTTGTAGTGAAATCAGTTGTCGTGACTGGAACATCTCCATCCTTTAAAATTGTTTCTGCTAAAGGGACCATCTGCACAACTTCCCCTTCTTCTTCAACCACAACTGTTATATCTACTTCAGCAGTCACTGGACCTTCTCCTCTTTCTTTGTTAGAACACAATGGAAACTCTTCAGAAATGGATGGAACTCTGCAACATAGTGGAAGTTTAGCAGATGAGAACCAGCAGCTTCAGCAACAACCAGCTAACTTAAATAAAACTTCTGTAGATACTACTTTGTGCAAAAGCAAATGTATAGAACTAGATGAAGAAAGAAAAGTCGAGGAAGTGCCTTCTGTGCAAATGGGTGTCAAGCTGCAGAAGGATTCTGAGATTGCAGAACGTTGTAGTTCTGAAGAAAAATTCCATAATAGCAGTAGCAATGATATTGAAGAATCTCTGACAGTAAAAAAACAGACGTGTTGTGTCAAACAGTTATCTGTAGATAATAATACTGAACATGCTGCTATTGAATTAAGTCAGAATGAAACAGAAAATTGTGTAGATACCAGTGAAATTAAAACTGTTGAGACACAACAAACATTATTAGTCTCTTCAACAGAAGCATCAGAACAGTGTTTCAGTGCATCAGAAAACAGAAATGATACAGCACAAAAATGTATAGTTTCAAGTGCCAAGAATTGTGAATTAGTGACAGAAACTGCAGGAAATATGGAAGATGAAAACTCTTTAGGTGACACTGTCTCTTTGCTTGTTGCTGTTGCAGATGCTGCCACTCAGCCAACAGAAGAAGATTCTTCAGTAGCTGCATCTCAGCCTGTTCCTTTTCAACAGGAAGACGTGGCCTTAGACAAAGGAAAGGAAGAGTCATTCCGTCCATCTTTACAATTAGAAAGTGAGAAGCAACTTGTGCAAGATGCAAGTAAACAGTGTGATCCTGAGCCTGTGAGTGATGATAAAGGTAGTGTTCAAAATGAAGATTCCCAGCTGGATGTTTCTCTAGTCTACTCCAAACCTTTAAAAAGAAAGTGTTCAAAAAATGCTGCAGAACTAATTAAAGCCTGTATGGGTGTGGAAGATAGTCCTAAAAGGACGATAACAACTAAACATAAAGCTGGAGAAGACTTTTCTGATAAAGATACTGCCATAGAGGTAGATGAAGAAGAAAAACCTGAAATGGATCAGAATAGAATGAACTTACGAACAAGGAGGGAAAGTGTAAGCAAGAAAACAAAGGGTATGTCTCATTTTATATATATATATATATATATATGTGTGTGTGTGTTGGGGGGGGGGGCTGTTTATTATTATTCATACAGATGTTTCATTTAAATCTTTCATTGGCAAAATCATCAGAAAGTATCAATGTATTAAGATGTCAGTTTATTTAATATTGTGCATTTGGAGTTCATATATTCACAAAGCGATGATTTTTATAAGAATTATTTTTAAGCATGTTATATGTATTATGTGCATGTTTGCAAGCAGTGTTACTTTGTGATCCTGAGCCTGCATTGCATAATGAACAATAATCATCATGATTGCATTTTGTAAGTCCATATCATTCTCATGAGTTTGTGCACTGTTTACTTTGTTATTTTATTTATTTATTTTCCAATTGGATTCCTAATCATTGACATCACTTATGAAAATTCTTGCAACAGCAGTCATTTTCAGTACCATATTGAAATCTCTGCACACTGCCAGATATGCTAATAGATGTTAAAACTGTTTATATAATTTAAATACTCCCACACCTTTTGTTGTGCAGAAATGTGCACTCTTGAATATTATCTCAGCCTTTGTTTTGTCAGTGTTGAACATTATTTTCAAAGAAGTAAACATAATCAGAACATAAAACTCCTCTGTGATGATGATTATAGTAACAGCTTTTTACAAAAAAAAAAAAAAGTAAGAAAGACCTTATTTCCCTCCACAGAAAGAGATTATCTAGTGACAAACTTGGGTTGGAAAAGAAGAGAGCAAGAGAGAGATTCACTAAAAAAAAAAAAATAATAATTAGTAGAAATTATGGGAGTTGCTATTTGTTAGACTATTCTTGTTAGTCAAGTCTTGTGCTGTTATATTAATATGTTGATTTATTTTTAACAGTATTAATGAGAACATAGACTGATAAGAAAATAATAACTATTTATTAACTTATTGCTGATATTTCACTGGTATTATATCCAGCATCTTCAGAGCACAAAAACAGTTTGTCACAGCACGAGAAAGAAAGAGTAGAAAGGAAGATGATGTTTTTGGAATGCAGTTGTTGCTGCTAGTTCAATAAAATGTTACGTATATCATTGCTTAAATGATAGGTATTTGTCTCACTATCTCAAAATTAAATTCTACAAGTTATGAAAAGGTATTCTAATCAGTATTGTCCACTTTCCACGTCAGCATCCATGAAGCCTCTCTCACAGCTGTAGCAGCTACCCCTAGATAGTATTGCACCTGCTGAAGTTATCCACAAGTATGGGAGGGAGTAGGTGCAATATAGAGATTGCGAAGATCAGTCTAACCCATAATCAGTGAAATAAAATGCAATAAAATCTTGCTGATAAGCTAATGGCTACAACTTATGGAGTAGTGTTAAGTTAGATATACATGTAGAAACTGACACTACCATGAGTCGCCTTGGACTCGCACTACTTGCAGGTGCAAACTTGACTTTTTTCTGTTTGCTTACTTGGGAAATTGGATTAAAACCAAGTTTATATAAAATTGCTTGGTTTCTTGAATACATTAGATATACATGGTTATGCACAAGGACAAATCTAAAAGAAACACAGAGATTTATATTTCTACAAAAGTACTTTGATATCACTGATATTTTGGTGGAATCCATGACATGACATGACAGTTCTATTATAAGAATTTCCTTACTCCTTTGGTTTTGCGACTTATACAATGTCTTTAAGATTGAGGGTTTATCGTTGTCTAGCTTGTGTTTTTGATATGATTCTTAAAAAAAAAATATACGCTGCTAGTGTCTATCTTCTCTCCTCTGGAAAAATGTTTACTACATTATCAAATGAACTAGCTGTTACATTTAAAGTCAGTGAATACAGATATATCCAGTTTTTCTATGGAGGTGTCCAGAGGTTTTTCTTTATGTAGCACTCTTGCCAAAATTCTTTGACTAATGTGTTCTTGTTTAGAAGAATAATTTTAGGAGCTGTTTCAAAGTGATGTGATAGTTCACAAAATTAATATGCTCCAAAGAGAAGCGGTCAAGATCATAAAATACAGTCAAGTGGATTTTTGTCCCTTTTATATTTTCTTAACAACATAATATGATTTCACGCCAGGTGTTATGATGACAAGCTTTCTCTTTGCATCCTGATACAAGATGTTCTATTCAGTCTTGATCTTTTGTATCTCATTCATTCTTCCACCTTTGGCATGCTCAGGAATAAGATGGATGGCCTTCCTCTGAACTGATGTTTTCCAGCAAGACAATAAATTATTCTCCTTGAGCCATGATAGGCACTTCAAGCATATTCATATTTCAGCTATTCAAAGCATCAAACTGGATTAGAGATGGAGACAACTGAGATATATCCCACTTTACAGATGTTGGAGGTTTGGGTGTGTCAAATGTCAGGATGATAATCATAGTTGAAACCAGACTACCATCCCTTCGTATCAGGATATACTTCACATTTATGTTTATATTATGTCCTCATACAGAATGGCAAGGAAATTCCATACTGACATTATTACTTCTGAAGAATAATTGAATATTTTTATGGGATGTCATCATATTCTCCCTATGAATATTGCTTGCAGCTTTTCTAAATGCTGCAGACACGCTTTCACTAGAATATAACCAGGATGCTTTTTTTTTTTTTTTTTGACTGCTTTGGAACATCCTGCCAATCCTTCTAAACATTCTAAATAAAGAAGAATGACATTGCATAGATGATGAGAAACAATGGTACATTTACACGTGTTAGATTTTTTCCATTTTTAATTACTAAATGATATACGTACAACCTTGGTATACGGATATGGAACTTAAGGCTCTGAAAAATATGACAATGAAGGATTCATTTGTTTTTAAAAAAATTTCTACATATTTTTATATTTATTTTATTATTACTATTATTATTATTATTATTACGTGATGCCTCCAGGGAGTCAAAAGACTCTCGAGGCAGGGCACCTACTCTACAACTCTGTCTCTACGACTCAATCCACCAATGAACTGCAACGACACCAATGCCATCTACTACCTACCAATAGCAGAATCATATAAAAAAATGGAGATATTAAGAAGGAAGATTTTCACTTCTGGTAAAAAATTTCCTTGTTTTTTAATCAACTTTAAGGTTTTAAATTCCTCTTAAATTATTATTCTTTTAAGAGTTTTAATATAACAAGGATTTGTATTTACATCTGGAAAAGGTGCCAAAAAAAATGCTGTTCAAAGTGCTACAGTGAATTATATGGTATAAATGGGATCTTATAACAAGCAATGCTTAGTCTAGTCTATATTTGAGTCATCAGCAATTAGAATTGAAGGAAAGTAGTTTGATGTTAAATGAAGTGCGAGACAAGATTGTAGATTATCTCCACTGTTATTCATCTATATGGATCACATTATAAAGGAAAGTGATATTTAAACCTGATATCAAAATTAGAAGTGTTAACTTTATGTAGATGATGTTATACTTCGAAATAAATGCAGTACAAATCTGCAGGATTCCCTGACTGAATTGAATAACTGTTATAATAAGAAATAATAAAGCCTCTCCCAGCCAAGTCATCCCCACCTTCCTGTGCTAAAAGCTAGGTGGGGATGACTTGACTTGAACTGCATGAACTCTTTCCACAAACAAGGCTCTGACAGGGCAAATATTGCTGCTTTAAGTGCATATCTTCCCTAGTTGTGAGGAAATGCCAACTTAGACACCTATGTCGTAGATGTCTTTCATCACTTGGTGAAACACCACCACCATCCTGCTTTTTGGAAGTGAAGTGCCTACTACTATATTTTATCTGTAGAGTTGGGCCTGCGGTTTCTTTTTCCTCCTGCACCCATATTTAGTGCGGGTGATAGCCTTTCTGGGCATGCTCAACGCACTGTTATCATTATTCAACTAGGGAGCCAGTTTCTGCTCCATTTGGGCGAGGGTACAGCAGTAAAGCAGTTTTTCCATAGGCTAACTGCCAGATGGTGCACAGGACTGAACCCAATGGTAATGCATCTGTTGGAGGCTTCCAAATCAGCTTGAATAATCCTGCTGTTGCTTATCCTATCAGGTTGTGCCTGCAAGAAGACCAGATCAATGGTATGCAGGAGGCACTGTCTTGAGGCCACACTTGTCTCTCACCCCAACGGTATGCTCCTACTCTTTGTTTCCTGAATCAATCACTATGCATATGCAAGTCAGTCATATAAATACTAACATTTTAACTACAGATACAAAAAACTCCCATAAAAATTTTAAAGAAATTCTAAAAAATATGAAAAACAACAAAAAAATTGGAATAAATAATAAAAAATATGCCCCCCCCCCCTCCCCCAAAAAACCCACCAAAACTGTTTACAGTAATAATTTAAAAAAAACTTCCATATCCATTTCACCAACATTTGAAGCATTAATACAAACATTGGAGATAAGGATTAATACAAACAGGTTTTGATGTCTGTACCATTTAAAGACATCAAAACCTGAACTATTTTTCCTAATAGAACCTCATTTAGCATCCTCCACTGCCATTGCCCACCTCGTCTGTTCCAACTACATCCTGCATAATGCATTCCACAAAAAGGGAGGAACATGTGCTGTTGTAAAAGTTGATATCCCTTTTCAAATGCTATCCAACTTGGAATCCCTGCTTTTCAATCTTCTCTGGCTCAAGATTTACTTACCTCACTTTCCTTCGCTTCATTTGCTACCTTACTGCTCCCCTAACTCTGAAAATCATGCTGTCCTTTTTTTTACAAACTAATTACCCAAATTGGGAGATTATCTTCCTAGGGGACTTGAATGTCCATAACACAAACTGGCTCCCCTACTCCAACTTCAGAGATTTAGCTGGAAGGGAAGCTGAATCATTTGCCATCAGTCATGATATAACACAAATTGTTAATCTACCAATCAGAATACCAGCCAATCCTTATCATTCTTCCAACACTCTGGACCTTTTCTTAACTAGTTGTCCCACCAAATACACTGTGGATGTCTGCTCTCCCTTTGGCAATTCTGACAACAATCTTATTCAAGTCTCCTTCTCTACACTTAGTCCTCCTCCTAGCCAATCTGCCGCGTACCTTATTGCACTATGATTGTGCCAACTAGGATGACCTGAATTTTTATGACTTTTTTTTCCATGGTCAGATTACTGCACTCTCCTGATCCAGACATCTGCATTGAACTAATAACTGAAATAAACCTCAATGGAATAAGAGCCTTCATTCCTCACTCCACTGTAAACCTCAACCAGCATTCAAGCCTTCTGGTCCCTTGCTAAGGCTATAGGGTGTAACTTCTGTCCTTCCTTGTTCCCACCTCTCTTGCTTCCTGGTGGTAACTTCACCGAAGGAAAAGCAGACCTCTTGACAGTTTTTTCCTCTAACTTGCCTAGACAACCAAGGCAAATCACCTTCTGAAAACTGCCCACTGCATTCCTCCTGTGAACCTTTGCCAAAAGGACATCAGGAAAACCCTGATTAATCTCAATACTAATAATGCACCTGATCCAGATGGTATTCCTCCATTTGTCCTCAAAACTTGTGCTCCAGGATCAACACCCATCCTACATTGCCTATATAAGCTTTCATATTCTACTGGCATCTACCCAACAGCATGAAACAAGCCTACATCCAGCCTGTACCCAAAAAAGAAGACAAAAGTCATCCATTTAATATTGACCCATTGCCCTCACTTCAACGCTTTCAAAAGTGGTGGAGAAGATTAAACAATGCTTGTTCATTACCTGGAGGTTAATTAGTGGTCACCAATATGGATTCTGCCACTCTCATTCTACGGCTGACTGACTAATTTCACTTGCCTTTGGACACAGGCCATGGAAAGATTTGGAGAGATCCATGTTATTGCTCTTGATATTTCAAAGGCATTCAGTTGTGTCTTGCACTGAGGGCTCCTGAACAAGTGCCATCTTATGGCCTCCCTCCTGTGCTCTGTAATTGGATTTCCAGCTTCTTCACTGGTCATTCATTGTATTATGGTGGATAGCTTCCTCTCATCAGATTTCTCTATCAATGCTGGAGTGCCCCAGGGTTTTGTGCTCTCACCCACGCTCTTCCTCCTTTACATCAATGACCTTCTCTCTCTGATTTCATATCCTATTCACAGCTTTGCTGATGACAGTACTCTTCATGTGAGAAACACTGTAGTAGTCTAATGACAGAAGCCCCAAGATCTTCCATAACCAGTGGTTTAAACACTGATCTCAATATCATTAAATGGGATGAAGACAACTTAGTAAATTTCAGTGCCAAAAAAAACTGAAGTGTGCTTTATTACTCCACAAGAAACATTCTACCTCACTCCCTCTTACTTTTGATAATTTTTCAGTTTTCTTTCAAGATCCACTTTCTCATTTTGGGTTAACGTTCACATCCATTTATTCTGGCACAAACACATTACATATATAACCTCCTCAGCCTTGGTGTTCTTTTCCATTCTAAACATTGCTTCTCTTCCTCTCAATTCCTAACACTTTATAAGTCTCAGACCTGAACAACTTTGGAGTATTGTGCCCCCATTTATGGTGTAGTACCCAAGACCTCCCTAAGAATTCTTGATGACATTCAGAAGAGTACAATCCATTTAATAGATGACTCCCCCCCCCCTCCTTCACTGACTCCCTTTAGTCACATCCCCATAGGCACTCTGGTTCTGCACTGTGCCCTTTTTTGTAGGTATACTTTCATAAGTATTGCTCCTCTGAATTAGCTGCTACCATTCTTCCTCTTTCTTCCAACAATGTAAGAACTAGTGCAGCCACTGGCCAACTCTCCAGCTTCAAACACACTGAACACAACTTTTCATCACCTTCCTTCATTCCGTCCACTTCTATTCTTTGGAACAATCTCACCCATACTGTTTTTTCCACTGAGTACAACTTCCTGCTCTTTAAGGAGACATATCAACAGGCTATATTACTCCTTAATCACTTGCCCATACATGGCATTGTAGTGTCATAGGTATTGTGACCTTTCATGCAACTGCAACAGCTGGATGTTAATAGTGCATGGGAGGTGGTTAAGGAGTGTTTGCAGGAGGAAATGACTGACTGTATACCTAGAGTCCAAATAGTAAATCAAGTACGGATTAAATGGATGAATAACACCATTAAGCTTGAGCTGCAAGAAAAGAAACAACTGTGGAGGGAATTTAAGGAGGAAGGTGACCTGCAGGCACATGAATGGTATAAAGCGCAGGCCAGAAAGGTAACGAGTGTGGTAAGAAAAGCAAAACCAGATTATGAAAAAATATTAGCCATGCAGGCTAAAGAGAATCCCAAACAGTTTTTTCGATATGTTGCAAGTAAAAGAAAGAAGGTGACCTGCAGGCACATGAATGGTATAAAGTGCAGGCCAGAAAGGTAACGAGTGTGGTAAGAAAAGCAAAACCAGATTATGAAAAAATATTAGCCATGCAGGCTAAAGAGAATCCCAAACAGTTTTTTCGATATGTTGCAAGTAAAAGAAAAAATGTATACGGCAGAATGATTTAAAGAATGTCGATGGTAGGGAGGTAACCGAATCAGTTGATATAGTGGAATTACTGAGTGAGCACTTTGCAAGCGTATATCATCCAGGTGGTGTCATATTGCAGGAATGAAGGAACCAACAGCTTATACGGGAATTGTGGTAAATGAAGTGGAGGTGAATAGTCTATTACAAAACCTCAATGTGAATACATCTGTGGGATTGGATGGTATACCAGCTCATGTCGTACGTGAAGTGGCTAAAGAATTGTCAGTGCCCTTGACCATTTTGTTTAATTTGAGTCTCGGGTTTGGGTTACTCCCGCGGGGATGGAAAGAGGGGAAAATTGTTCCACTGCATAAAGGAGGTTCCAAGACTGCTGTTAAATTACTGACTGATCAGCATATTTGGGAGTCGTTGTCAAGGTCTTGGAGAAAGTAGTCAAGAAGAAAATACAGGAATGGATAGGTGTAAATGGGATACTGTATGGGGGACAGCATGGTTTTGTGAAAGGTAGATCATGCCTCAGTAACTTGCTCATGTTTTATAACACAGTGACGGCTGAACTAGATAAGGGTAATGGATTTACAGTGATTCTGCTAAGCCTTGCTAAGGCCTTTGAGAGGATACCACACGGAATTTTAATCAGTAAACTGCAGCATATAGGGATGGATATAGGATTGGTGAGATGGATAGGAGGGTGGTTGATGGAGAGATATCAGAGAGTAGTTTATTCAGGAGTAGAGTCCAAAAGACAGCCTGTGACTAGAGGTGTGCCGCAGGGTTCTGTTCTTGGACCACTACTGTTTAATTTGTTCATTAATGATATAGGAACGGATCTGAGAGGAACTGTTCATTTGTTTGCTGATGATGCAAAGTTGGGTAGAGCAATAGTGAATGCACAGGATGTCAAAATGTTGCAGGATGATTTGGATAGTTTGGAGGACTGGGCTAAGGAGAATGGATGTCAATTTAATGTGGCAAAATGTCAAAATGTAAGGTTATGCATTTAGGGGTGAAAAGATTAGCAGCAGTATACCACATTGGTGGAACTGTACTCCAGGAGATTGACGAGGCCAGGGATTTGGGAGTGTTGGTGGATAGGGAGTTGAAGTTTAGGGGGCAGAGACAAGCAAGTTATTGTTCCTCTGTATAGAGCCTTGATAAGACCCCATCTAGTCTATTGTCCCCAGATTTGGGCACCAGGGTTTCTTCTTGATGGAGAGGATCCAGAGACGAGTGACCAAGATGATAGCAGGTCTATGGAATGAACGTTATGAGAATAGGTTGAAGATTTGTGGGTTGCAGAAATTGGTTGATAGGCGGAAGAGGGGTGATATGATTGAGACATTCAAATTACTGAAGGGTTTCTATAAGATTAATTCAGAAGATATTTTTTTGAACAGGACTGGTGGTGGGAGTACTAGGCGCCATACATGGAAACTGGGAAAGAGTGTGGTTAGCAAGGGTGTTAGAGCTAGGTTTTTTACTTGGAGAGTGGTGAATGAGTGGAATAAGCTGCCAGAGTCTGTTGGGAGTGCCATAACTGTGAATGAGTTCAAGGCAAAGTATGATAGATACTGTGTGAATGTTGAATAGTTGTTCTTGACATGATGTTAGGGCCACCCTCGATGAGTCTTAGGACTCCTTGGAGTTACCCGTAATAATAATAATAAAATAAGGAAATAGACAACAGAATTAGCAAAGGTGGTATGGTAGGAAGACAACAGAATTAATTTCTATTGAATAAGAGAGAAATTAGTCAAAACACTGTATACAAGACAGTATTGAGATCAATTTTAACTTATGGATCTTATGAAAAGTGTAAGGGAGTGAACAGATGGCATCACTAGCAGTATCATATTAAAAAAGGAGGATATTAAGAAAGAACTTGACATTATTAGCATTCAGGAATGTCTTAGCAGAGCTAATCCGAAGTGATATAATAACTTAAACAGAATGAGAAAGGAAAGGATAGCAAAGCAAGTGTTTTCTTTGTTAGGATGACAGAAAAAAGATCCATAGGAAGACCTAAGATATAGGTGGAGTGATACAGTAAAAAGCACCTTAAAAGGCAGAAATATAAGATGCAATAATATAGGAGTCTTGATAGATAACAGATTAATTTGGAGTTAGTAATGATGTAACTTTTTCTTTTTTTTGTGTGTATTTGAGTAGTACTGTCATATCATGTACACCCCATTGAGGGAACATAGAATTTGATGATAATGATGATAGTGGGTGTCCATCTCTAGCTCCATGGTGGATGGGAATCTCTAGCATTGAACCAAAAAAATCCCTTTTAGAATGAATCTTCATCTTCAGATTTTTCAGAGGCCTTGCAGAATCCCATACAAGTACAGACAGGTAAATAATCATCTGATAATAGAAAAAAAAGGTCTGTGATGCAAGTATAAATATACCATCGTTTTGTATCATTGCAAAAGATGAAAAACCAATAGGAAAAATGCCATCCTTCTTTATTCAGAATTAGCTTTATCCAGAATTGGCTAGAGTCCTGACTTGTGTTGAATTAGATTCAACACAAGTCAGGACTCTAGCCAATCTGCTATTATTAGAAACCATTCCACTCCAACTGGCTGGAATGATGTTAATATAATGTTAATATATGTATATAGTAGACAACACAAATAATAGGACTTTAGCGTTGATGTATAATTTTTTTTTTTTTTTTTTTTTTCACCAGAGGTCAGGCCAACAATTGTGGTAGCGGTTAGTCAGTGTCTTTAACGAACCAGTATGATTGTAGTATAGCTTGTTTCCTGTGTATATTTGTACGCTCCAGAAGATGACCTTGACATAAAGGTCGAAACGGCGAATTGTAAAATTTTAGTAATAGTAAACTAAAGTTTTTATTCAAACACGGTAGTTGTCTCCATAATTTCCAAAAATGCATTAGCAAACATATCTCAGCTGTTCTGTTAGGATGACATCCTTAATCCACAAAGATAACTTAAAAATGACAGAAATGTGGGCATGCCCAAACTGCCTCTCACAACTGTAACATTTTTACCTGATGTGGTAGTAAAGAGTGTGATAATAAGTCTTGCGTTGCAAAGAAACCTAAATGTGTCAACTGTGAGGAAGACTATCCAGTGTGTGCCTATGTGCCAGTGGTGGAAGGATGAAACAGAGATAAAAAGGTTAAAAAATAGCCATCACAACACCAGTCCTGAAATCCTCTTATACTGAGAAGATGGCAGTTAAAAAAAATTAAAAGCTACTCAAACCCATATGTCTATCCCGCTATCCAATATTTTCATAATATCTAAACTTTATGATTGTGAGTGCTCTTCAGAGAACATTAATCACCTGACATATTTTGGTGTAACTCCTGAAACAATTCCTAAAATGATTGATCCCATCTTAATAAAAACCTACTTGTCCAGAAAATTATGTCTAAGGCATCACTGAAGAAAAAATACAAGACATATCCAAAGATTATCAAACTTGATAATCTCAGATTGCAACCATCTCAGTCCGTACTTCTTATGTGTGACTTTAATGGACAACAGTACTCTGTGGGTGAGCCCTAATTGTTGAACACTTTCTTGACAATAATAGCCTCTTTCTCCTATTAATATTGAACATAGTACATTCTTTTATATGTATAACTGCTCATATTCTGCAATAGATCTGACCATCTGCTCCCCTGCCATTCTTTTGCTGCTCAAAGAGAATATATGTGTAAGCAGTCATTTTCCTGTGGTTGTACTCTATCCTCACAGGAGCAATGCTCTCCTGCACAGACCTCAGCGTGGGAAGTTAACCAGATTGACTGGAATACATTTTCCCATCTTGCAAACTTTAATGTTGAGGCAGTCAGCCAAATATCATTGAAGCAGTGATGTATGCAACAGATTATATTGTCCAATCAGCAGCAACTGCAATTCCAAAAACATCATCTCAATGTCCATAATATTGACGTCATGATGGAACCCTGGGTGTCAAGCAGCTAAAAATAAAAAGATCAAAGCATTGTGTATATTTTGAGGATAATCTACTACATCAGATCTCATAGCTTTTAAATGCTATGAGATCTGATGTACTCATGCCAAGGCTCCTTACATTAAACAGCAGAGTTAAAAACAATTTTGGATCCAGTTTACATCATCCATCAGTCATGTAACAAGTGCAAAAATTATATCAAATAAAATCCAGAAACTGATTGGTATGTATAGAACACACCATTCATCTACTCTGTGACATAATGAATATGTAATTGCTGAACCCAAACCACATGCATACAGTTTAGGAGGAAACTTTGCTAGAATTGCAGCAGCAGCTTATATGCTCCTGAATTTTTAATATTGAAAGAACAACAATTTAATTTTTCTTCAAATGAGCTGGAGTCTTATAATCAATAATTCATTAAGGAGGAACTGAAAATAGTCCTTTGCTCTCTCTCATGTTAGAGCCCAGTGACATCCATCATGAAATTATTAAACATCTTCCAGGTCTGAATGGGAAGCACATTATCCTGGCCACATCACCAAGAAGAAGGTGCTCCCCAAGGCCTTGTCTTAATTGTGACAATTTAGCTGTCAAAGTAAACTCAGTCACTCACCAATATCCTCCCACAGTAGGCAGTGCTCTATATGTTGATGACTGTATAGTATTTTGTCATTCTTGTAAGATGACGATCACTAAATTCAATTGCAATTCAATTTAGTGCTCAATTCAATTAAATTCATTTTCAAGCAATTGATTGTATATTTTCATGGGCTCTTAGTAATGGGTTCAGATTTTGAGCAGAAAAAACGTGTTTGTTTACATTTCTGCCAATAACACATTCTTCACACCTATACCAACAGTTAAAGATGGGGCAAACTGTTATCTGAGGTTCTTAGGCTGAGTTCATTTTTCATACAAACATTACATTCTTTGCACATGGTTTGTCAGCTAAGAGAAAATCAAGGGATATCAATTCTCTATAGAATCTATCTTTCTTGCTTCACATTTATCATGCACTTGTTCAATCGTAGCTTGTTTTGAGCCCCCGGTCTGTGGTTCTAATAGGGAGAGTAACCTGCAGTGGTTGAATCCTACCATCATCAGGGTATACAAACAACTTCTCATGTCACCATTCAAAGTTTTCATCTCAAAGCAATTGAACCTGCTTGTTTGCTTTTATCAAAATTCTTTACTATACCAAAAATAAATAAAGTCCCTGTTTAATAAATATCCTACACAGACTAGTATTTATTCCCTACTTAGAAAGTTCATTATTAAAATTGTCAGACTGCCACTTGCCTATTTCATATGTGTGAAAGAAAGTATGCAATCCATTGGCATAAATGTTAATAATGCACTGAACATGATAGTACTCCAATTTCTTACAGATAGTTTGAGATCTGTGTTGGTTGTGTTGCTGCTTTTCCTAATCACCTTGTGTCCAGTCCAATTCCACTTGAATGCAGTAACTATACAGTTGAGCCATATGGCATCAGCTTGCCCTTGTACACATAAAAGAAAACAAAAACTGCTGCCAAAAATGTATCATTTATACAGGCTCCTTGAGTTCATTACAGGCCATCTCCTCTCCTGTGTACAATCCACATCCAGTGCTTAATTGGTGTTATACAGTTTTTGTATCAAATGAGGACCCTTAATTTTGATGTACAATTGTGCTGGGTACCCAGCCACATTAGAATCATGAGAAATAAGACTGCAGCTGCAATCTCATGAGAAAAGCAGTGCAAAGAAAGTACAGCCTGCAGTCAGGTTGACCTTTCTCCATACACTGTTTGTTAGTCCCCTGTAAAGACTACACAAAGTTAATGAGAGCCTAGTTAATTAAACAATAGCAGTCATCCTGGCAGGAAGCAATGACAAATAAATTACATGAGATTAAGCCTGAAATAATATAGACTAGACCAATTAAGCATTGCAGTCTATTCTATATCTAACCAGAAGAGAGGAAGTTGTACTAGTTAGGCTCCATGGTAGGTTGCAGTCATCTTATACACACATAATTCTTATCTAATGAGAGCTTGATAACCTACCTATGTTTGAATAATGTAACACTCATCTTTACTACACATCATGTTCTGGTGAAGTGCAAGTACTTAACTTGAGAGAAGAATGCTGTTTTTACTAATCTATTTGAGCCATTATGCTCTTAAGGAGATCCTATCAGACTTGTAAAAATTTTTTTTTTTTTTTTTTTTTTTTTTTTTTTTTTTTTTGTAGATATGGCAGTGCTTAATTTTTTTAAATTTATTTTCTAGTACAGATAATTTACTTGTTTAGCTATTTATTTTTCACTACCTTGTGTGTGTTGCTACAACCTTTGTAATGGTGCAGTACAACATATGACCTTTGCTGCTCTTGCACCAGTAAATGACACACCAACCATCCACCCAAGGTGGAATTTCTGTATTCATGACATGTCAAATTTCATTGCCTTCTGAAAACCAGAAAAAGGTCCAACATAGGCAGACAATTGCCCGACCTATCACTCTGACCAGCTGTTTTTGTAAGATATTGGAGAAAATAGTTAATGCCAGACTTCTATGGTATTTAGAAAGCAATGATGTTTTCTCCTACACACAGTGTAGATTTTGCAAACATCAGTTGACAGTGGACATTAGATCATAAGTGATGCATTCCTGAATTGTGAGTCAAACATCTTGTTTCAGTTTTCTTTGACTTAGAAAATGCTTATGACATGACTTAAGATATGATAGATATTAAAAGACCTTGATAATCTGTCTCAGGAGACATCTGTTTTTATTATAAACTTTCTCTCTGTCCGAATCTTTCAAATCCAAGTGGCAGCTGATTATTCTAGACACATTACCAAGAGCAGGATGTTCTTCAAGGCTCTGTCTTAAGGGTGACACTCTTTGCCATCATAGTTAACTCAATCAGTAAACAACTTCCATGGTAGGCAATGCTCTATATATTGATCATGCCACAATTTTCTGTCAGTCTTATAGCTTCAGGATCATTGAAATTTTCAGCAAGTACATTTGATCATTATCTGTACATGGGCTCTTAGTAATGGGTTCAGGTTTTCAACAGAAAAAAGTCTATGCACACTTCTGAAAACACACTCTTTGACCTCACAGTTAACAATGGGACAAATTGTTGTTTCAGTAGAAACAGAAGCCAATTTCTTGGTACTTATTTTTGGTAGAAAGCTTGCATTCCTTGCACACATTCATCAACTAAGAGAAAAGCAGGGGGGGGGCATTGAATATCGTCTCCAGAAGGGAGTACTGATCAATGTTCCTTGCTTCGCCTGTCATACATTTGCTCAAAGCTAGATTATAGGGCTAAATCTATCTTGAGTCTCAGTTCACAAAAGATCCACAGGAATGGAGAGAATGTATGATGGTTTTATTGTAAAAGAGTAGTCCAAATAGCAATGCGTCTAATTACCAAACTATCAGTATCTCTGGAGTGATGGTAAAAATTTTATAGAAGTTAGTAAGAACTTACATACAGAAATGGGCTGACAGGAAGCTATATTTTGCAAAGAACAGCATGGGTATACTAAACAGGGGTCATGTTTTAGTAATCTGCTCATATTTTATAATAATGTTCGAATTCAACAATTCATTGTTGAACTTGATAAAGAAAATGAATATGCTATGATACTGTTCAATTTTGCTAAGGCATCTGATAGGATACCAGATCAAAAAGGCAGTTGTAAAAACTTGAGAATATGGGATTCAGATATAAACTATCAACTTGGATGGATAGGTAAGTGGCTGACAGACAAGTATCAGAAAGCGGTATATGGGCAGTATGAACTACCAGATTAGAGGTGACTGATGTACCTCAAGGATCGGTCCTTGCACCGCTGTTATTCAATGTATATATTAACGATATTGAGAAGGACATGACAGGAAGTGTTCAATTGCTTGCTGATGATGCAAAGATAGGCAAGGCAATCAGGGATGTTACTGATATACAGCACTTACAGAATGATTTAAATAAGCTGGAACATCATGCAAATAGTAATGCTTGTCAATTCAATGTCAGTAAGTGTAAAGTTATCATGTGATGAGATTTCCAATTTCATATCATGCCCAAGTGCAAGGCCCTTACAAGGACTTGGACTATTACTGTTCACAGATTTGGTCTTTTGGGTTCAGAGGGGATAAAAAAAAAGCTATGGAAAGATTGCAAAGATGATATTGGGAGTATGGAATATAGATTGTGAGAACAGATTGAGAGTATGTGAACCGCAGGCAATAGTAAATAGGAGAAAGAGGTATGATATGATAGAGGTGTATAAACTTCTGAAAGAATATTACAGGTTATTGACTGATGAAACTTTTCATTATATAATGGAAGTTGGGGAGAGGAAAAGGAAGCATCCATAGGAGTTAAGCATGGAGGGAAAAGAAATGTGCAACAAAGACCAAATTTGACTGAGGAGTAATGACATCGACAAGACTGATGACACTCCCAGCCCATAAAACCAATCAGATCATTATAAAATAACTCTTAGGAAGACCTTCAAGATAGGAACATGGAACTTTAGAGGACTCTTGCAACCTGGGAAAGTAGACATAATACAGAATGAAATGGAAGATAGTGAGATACTAATCTTAGAGTTGGCTGAAACCCACTGGAAAGAATGTGGCCATTTTACGACACTTAAGGGAAACAAGGTATTTTTCGCTGGGCCAGACCATAACAGCAAAAAGGGAGTTGCCATCATTGTTAATAAAAACATAAGTAGAGCAGTAAAAAGATACAACCCAGTCATTGACAGAATTATAATAAGATTGTACACAACCCAATCCCAAAAACACTGATACAAGTTTATGCACTCACATCAAATGCAGAAGATGAAGTAAGTGAGAAATTCTATGAAGACCTAAATAAAACTATGGAGGCAATTATTATTATTATTATTGTTCCGGGGAACTCCAAGGAGTCGACAGACTCGTTGAGGGAGGCCCTAACATCATGTCAAGAACAACTATTTGACATTGACACAGTATCTATCATACCTTGCCTTGAACTCATTCACGGTCGTAGCACCCACAACAGACTCTGGAAGCTTATTCCACTCATTCACCACTCTCCAAGTAAAAAACCTAGCTCTAACTCCATTGTCAACCACGCTCTTGCCCGGCTTCCATGCATGGCCCCTAGTCCTCCCACCACCAGTCATATTTCCAAAAATATCTTCTGGATCAATCTTATAGAAACCCTTCAGTGATTTGAATGTCTCAATCATATCACCCCTCCTTCGCCTATTGTCCAATCTCTGCAACCCACAAATCTTCAACCTATTCTCATAAGGTTCATTCCACAGACCTTCTATCATCTTGGTCACTCGTCTCTGGATCCTCTCCACTTCCTCCCCATCACGAAGAAACCCTGGTGCCCATAACTGGGCACAGTAGTCCAGATGGGGTCTTATCAAGGCTCGATACAGAGGAACAACAACTTGTTTGTCTCAGCATGTTAAAGTATTTTTCAGAAGCCAAGTGATTTGATGAGCTGATTTAGTCACTTTTGCAATGTGCCCCCTAAACTTCAATTCCTTATCCACCAACACTCCCAAATCCCTGGCCTCATCAATCTCCTGGAGTACGGTTCCACCAATGCGATATACTGCTGCTATTCTTTTCACCCCAAAGTGCATAACCTTACACTTTGCCACATTAAATTGACATCCATTTTTCCTAGCCCAGTCCTCCAAACTATCCAAATCATCCTGTAAAATTTTGACATCCTGTGCACTCACAATTGCTCTACCCAACTTTGCATCATCAGCAAACAATTGAACACTTCCTCTCAAATCCTTTCCTATATCATTGATGAACAAATTGAAAAGCAGTGGTCCAAGAACAGAGCTCTGCGGCACACCACTAGTCACAAGCCGTCTTTTAGACTCCACTCCTGCATAAACCACTCTCTGGTATCTCTCCTTCAACCACCCTCCTATCCATCTCACCAACCCTATATCTATCCCCATCTGCTCCAGTTTATTGATTAGGGTTCTATGTGGTATCCTGTCAAAGGCCTTGGCAAGGTCCAGTAGTATCACTGTAAACCCATTACCCCTATCCACTTCAGCCATCACTGTGTTATAAAACGTGAGCAAGTTACTTAGGCATGATCTACCCCTCACAAAACCATGTTGTCCCCCATACAATATCCCATTTTCATCTATCCAATCCTGTATTCTTTTCTTGTCTAATTTCTATAAAACCTTGATAATGATTCCTGATATGCTAATCGGTCGGTAATTTACAACAGCAGTCTTGGAACCACCTTTATGCAGTGGAACTATTTTCCCCTCTTTCCACCCCCTCGTGACTAACCGAGACCCGAGACTCAAATTAAACAAAATGGTCAAGGGTACTGACAATTCTTTAGCTGCTTCTCGTACGACACGAACTGGTATACCATCCAATCCCATGGATGTATTGACATTGAGGTTATGCAATAGACTACTCACCTCCACTTCATTCACCACAATTCCCGTCTAATCTACTGGTTTATTCGTTTCTGCAATGTCACCACCTGGATGATATATACTTGCAAAGTGCTCACTCAGTAACTCAACTATATCAACTGATTCAGTTACCTCCCTACCATCGGCATTCTATAAAATCATTCTGCCATGTACATTTTTCCTTTTACTTGCTACATATCTAAAAAACTGTTTAGGATTCTCTTTAGCCTGCATGGCCAATGTTCTTTCGTAATCCTTTTTTGCTTTTCTTACCACACTCGTTAACCTTCTGGCCTGCGCTTTATACCGTTCATGTGCCCTCCGGTCACCTTTCTCCTTAAATTCCCTCCATAGTTGTTTCTTTTTTTGCAGCTCAAGCTTAATGGTGTTATTCATCCATTTAACCCCTACTTGATTTATTATTCGGACTCTGGGTATACAGTCAGCCATTGCTTCATGCAAACACTTCTTAACTGCCTCCCATGCACTATCAACTTCTAGTCCTTGCAGTTGTACATGCCATGGCACTGAACCAATCAAACTCCTAAGCTTGTCATACTTTCCAGCCCGATAATTCCACATGTACCCTGTCTTAATTGAAAATTCCACACCTTTAGCTACATCCCAAGTCAAGACCCTATGATCACTCTCACCAATTGGTGGCAATGTGGTCATATTTGTTACAGCCAAATCCTCAGATGTAATTACTAGGTCAAGCACTCTCTGACCCCTAGTATTTTCCATTACATGCTGTTGCAGATAGTTATCCCTTAATAACCGCATAAAATCCAATTCCTTCCTCCCATGTGTCCTCTCCTCACTCCAATCAATGCGACCATAGTTGAAATCTTCCATAATAATCACCCTCCCTCCACTTCTATTTGCTTGTGCATACTGTCACCACCATCTTTTCCATCACCTGGTCTATAGCAGCACCCAATTGTATATTTAGTTCTGCTAGCCACAATCTCACACCAAATGACCTCAAATGTGATCTTTTCTCTATCCTGCAATTCAACTTCTATTCTCCTCTCCTTGGCTGTAGCTCATCAGCTTTCATCAACAATACTCCTCCCCCCATTTTATTCTCCCTGTCATTCCTGAGCACACTATACCCATCACATTCAATCCCACTAGCTATATCATCTACAGTCAGCCATGGTTCACTAATACCAAGAAAGGTTATTCGAATAGTTTTAGGAGACTTCAATGCACATGATGATTACTTAAATGGAATCATTAGAAAATAGTTTTTCTCCTCATTTCTAATTCCCAGTCCATATATGTACTGGGAATTAGAAATGAACGAGGAGAAAACTATCGGATTCTTTATAGAATAAGAATTATCACTCACTAACACTATGTACAAACAGCACGAGAGGAGATTATACACATGGGTAGCACCTGGGAATCGATGTAAGAATTTAATCAACAGAAAATGAAGGGCACTAATCAATAATACCAAAACTGCCAGGTGCAGACTGCAGATCAGACCATCAGTTATTAATTTTTAATCTAAAGATCCATCTGAAAGCAAACAAGAATAACAGCACCAAAAGATATGACTTTTCACAAATGAGAACGAATTCACAACAGACATTGAATCAAACCTCAAGAAACAAAAGACACACCTCGGGAACAAAGCCGAATCATACTGGACACACCTGAAACAAATCATTGTAAAATCTGCAGCCAAAAACATCTCATTAAAAAAGAAGAATGGTAGCCCATGGCTTACAAAAGAAACCCTATGCGGTTTCTTTTGTAAGCCATGGGCTACCATTCTTCTTGTTGAATTGTGAAAAAAGGAAACAAAACAACAGATTATTATTAAAACCCAAATTACCTGAACCTGAATAAAGCTATTAAGAAATCTTGTCAAAAAGATAAAAATAGCTATTTCCACCAAAACAAATGTAAAGAAATAGAAAGACACTCCAACTCAAGTGAAACTACAGATTTATTCAGGAAGGTTAAAGATATAACCAAAAAATTCAAAACAAAATTTTAATATAATTGCAGAGGAAAATGGCAAAATCTTAAATGACAATAATGACATAGCCAAAAGATGGAAAGAGTATTGTACCAAGCTTTACAAGGACCCAGCTATACAACAAGAAGACAAAGGAGCTATAGAAAACATGGAAATGTAACCGGAGATCCTCAAAAGTGAAATAGAACAAGCAATAAAAAAACTAAGGAATAACAAAGCTCCTAGTCCTGGTTCAGTGTTGACTGAAATGCTGAAAAACCTTGGAGAGAATGCACTCAACTGGATTCATGATTTATGCAACAAAATCTGGAAGACTGGAAGATGGCCAAATGATTGGGCTAGTTCCACCATTATTCCAATCTACATAAAAAGGCAATTACAACAAATGTGAAAACTACTGAACTGTTGCCCTTATTTCACATACTAGCAAGATTTTACTACACATTATTAAGATTACAAAATTTCATAAACCATCAAATCTCAGAAGAACAAGCAGGATTCAGAAAAGGTCGCAGAACTAGAGATCATATAACCTAACATCAGACAAATAATCAAAAAAGGAAGGGAATTCAACTTAAGCCTTTATCTGTGTTTCATAGATTACTCCAAGGCCTGTATGAGATGAGATGTTTTATGGAATATCCTGTGAGAATCGGGAATACCAAACCATCTAGTAACCCTCATAAAGAACTTATATCAAGGAAATCAAGCAACAGTAAGAATTGAAAACTCAACATCCCCTGCATTCCAATTTGAAAAAGGATCAAGACAAGGATGCATACTCTCACCTTTAGTATTCAACCTTTACAGCGAAACTATAATGAAAAGATCTCTAGAGGAGTGGAATGGAGGCATTAAAATGGTGGCCAAACAATCACTAACCTACAAAATAGCAGATGACACAGTGATAATAGCCACAAATGAACAGGAATCAATTAAGCTTGTGGAAACCTTAATTTTTTTCAATGATAATTAAGAGTAGGTCGTTTATGTACAAGAAAGACAATAAGTGATGGGACAGAGACCTGAGGTACTCCTGCATGGGTGATCATAATGTGAAGAACCATCCACCATGACACATAGTGGACGTCCGGAGAGGGAGCTAGCAACCCAATTGCAGAGTGTTGTGGATAATCATCCCCTGCATTCCAATTTGAAAAAGGATCAAGACAAGGATTCATACTCTCACCTTTAGTATTCAACCTTTACAGTGAAACTATAATGAAAGGATCTCTAGAGAAGTGGAATAGAGGCATTGAAGGTAGTGGAAAGGTTGGCTATTGATGGCTTTTCCCATTATTTTGGAGAGAAAGAGAACTGTGATGATGGCAGTTGACTTCTATCTTCCTTTTCTTGGAATAGGCTGGATACGTGATTGCATCCATGCATTGGGATAAGTTCCATCTATGTGTAATAGATTATAGAGATGATACAGGACAGGTATTAACTCTGGAGTATAATGTTTGAAAAAAAATTGGAGATGCCATCAGGACTGGAAAACTTTGTAATGTTCAAGTTATTTAGTAATTTTCGTATGTCCTTTTGCCTCTAACTACAGGAGGCATGCAGTGCTCAGATTCTAGTATAGTAGGAGGCAATTTTCCTTGGTCATCTATGCAGGAGTTTGAGGAAAAGAGTGAAGCTAGGAGGTTAGATTTATCTTTGGGTGAAATAACAGTGGTACCATGAGAATGAGAGAGAGGTGGAGGTGCAGGTGAGAAAAAGTTGCGTTCAATGGTTTTAGCAAGGGCAATAGCAGCTTCTATTTGGACAGAGGCAAGTTTTCTGTTGTTGGTCTTTATGAAATCAGATTTAGATCTGCTGATGACTGTTTTGCATTTATGTGCTTTGGTATGTGCAGAGTATGAAGCTGGGAATCTTGATGCATGCTGCCTGTGGTAAACTGAATTTTTTCTTCTTCAGTTGCTTTGATACACTTACTGTTGATGAACCAGGGCTTGGAAAGTGAATGAAGAGTTAAGTAAGCAGAATGAGGGATGAAGACCATCTTGCCAGTAAGGATAGTTTCTGTGACTCATTCAGAGTAGATGTTAGGGTTGGATGATCAGAAAAGGAGAACATCCCATTTTGGCAGCTTTGTAGTTTCAAAATTGGGAGTAGTTTGAGGAGGGATGTTCTGTGAGGGAGGAGACTTATATAAAGTTGTGGCCTGTGTTGCATAGAGAGGAAAGGCAATGATTTCTACAGTGTGTCTGAATGAGAGCTGGTTTAAAAGGAATCTAGAGTATTGGAAGAGTGGAGAGGGTTATCAGGAATTTGTGTAGGTAGATGTATAATTTGCATTACGTCATTGCATATAGCAAAGATTTCTGCCTCTCATCTGGCTTGGTCCACCGACCAAGGTTGGTTGGTGGAGCCAGATGAGATGTGGTGTTGGAAAAGGGAAATAACCTGTTGGAATAGTGGATGTTGAGGTTGTCCAAGAAGATAACCTCACTATCAGGATGTCTGGATTTCTAGTGGTTGAGTTCCATAGAAAGGAATTTGAAGAGATCTGAGTGGTTATCAGCGTTTGTAGAATGGTAAATGCAGCAAGTGAAAATTACTAGATAAAGCAAGGAAACCTAAAGCCAGAAGAAGTCAAAAGCAGGGGATTCTTAGCCACTCTCTGGTATGCGATGTCTGATCTCACAAAAGCACAGGTTCCAAAAGGAATGGTGAAGTGTGTAATTTGGACATTGAAGGTGGATGTAGATATTTCATTTTCTGTCAAGAGCAAACAGTGTGGTCTGGATTACTGTAAGTGTTGGTGTTAATGCCACAGTTATTAGTAAAGTGGATGTGAAAATAAGTTTTTATTGAGGAGATTCTGGCATGGTTTGTATGTTGTGATTGGTTGTATTGTGTCTTTTTGGTTGAAATTAGTTTGAGGGAAATTCCTTTTTATGGCAGTGTCACTATCATTGTGCAACTCATTGCAATTTGTCATTATGCAGTTTTGCTCTAGGTGCATATTTTATTTTGGAATTGATCATACTTTATTTCAGTGTTTCACCCTTTTTTTTTTTATATACCACTGGTTGTCATTTCCAGATATATATAAATAAGTGAACTTTGCTTTGAAATAGACATCATGCATTTTACAACGCTATTTAAATAATTTATTTTACCATACAACTTTCAGAGAAAGTGGAATTATGCTGCTGCTCGGCTTAAATAAACTGCATTTTTTTTTTTTTTTTTTTAAATCACAGGTTGCCTCTTCAGAAAGCTTCCTCTTCTCTTCAAGGGTTTAGGCATTTGCCTGTTCCAGCTTGTTGCTGGTCTTCCTGTCTCTCTCTCTTTCCCTTTGGTTTATATCTATACACCTCTTTTGATAGCAGATATCTTTCCATTTCTCTCTAGGTTGTTTTTTCAGTCCAATGAATTTTCCAGTTCCATGTCTGAGTTATAGAAATTTTTTTTACTTGGTAAGGTAACCAGTCTTATGCAAAACCCCCAACCTAGAGGACCAGGGTATCTCTCTTAGTCTGGCCCCTACCTCTCAATCTGTTCAGCTAGGGAGAGAGAAATAATTACCGAATGTCTGTTATGCACACCTGCTATAAAATATTGGGTATTAGATACTATAGAAAATTCTAGCTTTTTTTAATTGTTTTGATTATTAGTAATTACTAGTTTTGAAAGGAAAAAAATACAGGAAATTTTCAATACATCAGAAATAGTGACTGTAGTATAATTAGTAGTTCTGCAGAATTTAATGCCTTTAATTTACAAAATTATATAAAATCTTTTCGGCATTATGTTTGTTCTTAATTCTAGCTTTTATTTGTTTAATTTATTACTTTTTTATGTGAGTACTTAATTATGGTATTAGTTATTTATATATTGTTTAGAAAATAATCCTCTGATTGGGGATCTTTTATTTTGAAAAACTTTCTTTTTAGTTTAAAAAAAGAAGAATTTTTTTTTTTAATATGTCTATGTAGTTCCAGCTACTTTTTTCACTCACAGTACTACTTAGTGAAGGATAATAGCAGTGTGAGAAGTTGAAAATGTATGCAGTTCTAGACTTTTAAAAGAAATATTATCTGACTTTTCTATGATATGTGCTTTTATACATGTCATTTCTCATTTCCTTCTACCTTAGAACTGAAATTATTACCTCAAGACATTTGTTTTCATAACTAATAATTTAAAATACCTGAACTTTAATGGGCAAGTCTATTCTTCATGTTAATTAAACTTCACTGTGGAAAAATACTTCAGAATTTCAGACACTTCTGATAGTTATCTTAATTTCTTTAATGTTTTTTAGTCCACTGAGTGAATCAGAGTTGTGTTTCATGACAGTTTCGCAGAATGTAGCTGGCTCAGAGTGCTCTAGTGAAGAAGAAATGTCCCTAAGTGAACTGGTTAATAAGTCCAGAGCCAAGAATCGTGAAGAACCAACAGAGAGCAAAGGGACACGGCCAAATAGCAGAGAAGCAGTTAGGTATAATGAATACATCGACAGCAAGTCAACCGGGCGTAGAACAGGGTCAAATGAATCTCGAAAAGGTGAGGAAGCAAAAGGACGATCAAAGTTTTGTGATGGCAGGAAAGATTCAAAAATTGAACTACCCAAGAAAGTGGTTAATAAATACAAGAAGGGAGCTAATAAAGGTAGTTTTGGGATTTTGACTTTATTGGAAGCAGTGTAATATTGAGCATGTTTTGAACATTGTTAATAATTGATCAAATTTCACAATTCAGTTGTATAAAATTGCAGCTTGGACATTATTCCAAATGGAAATAAGAAATGAAACTCAAGCACTATCATCCTTACTCGTTATCACAATTGTTTATATTTGCAGTCATTATAGAACTATTTTTATAATTCATTCAAACTTTGTTGCCAGTATTTAACATTAACTTTTTTTGTTAAGTTGCATTGAAAGTCATGATATGCAGATAGTGGTTCAGTTTCATGTTTTCTTTTCTAGGCAAGAATTCTTTTGATATTAAATAAAACTCTTAGGTTTAAATCCTACACATTATTTGTATTAAACCATTAATGAAAACAAGTTATGGCATATCATTAGAATATTATAACAGTAAGAGATACAAAGAGAAATGATACACATCTATTTAACAGTATTTGTTGTCGGGTTTTTTTTTTTTTTTTTTTTGCGTTATTTAAAGATTATATATATAAGTACTATATTTTATATTTGCACCAAGAGGTATAGAATTTTTCGTTATGATTAATGAAATATTTCAGATTCAGTAGAAGTGGTGAAAATTTTAAATTATGCTGCTGTTTATTTTTTTTTTTTTAGTATTGGATATAAAATTTAAGATTCGATAATCGCGTATAAAACTGTGCAACTTTAGAAACATTTCATTAGTTTTAGAATTGACAATTTTTCAATGTTGTTTTGTCAGAATTGTTTTCTAGTTCTTCCTCTTTTTTTTTCTTTGCCCTACATATGACTATACTAAGGTCTTAAAATGATCGACTAGTATGAACAGATCACTGAGCTATCTTAATTGGGGTACCGTTGTGGTTTCTGTCTGCCCTTCTCTAGAATAGCTTCATTTGTCTTGTGGTCTTTTGATGTATCCAGGAATTCTGAAGAATGTTGTATTAAAGCTGCTAAGCTATACTTCACAGAAGAAAATAACATGACAGGTAACTTGATATAGTCTAATTTTTGTGTCTGTTGATAAGGTGAGATGTCTAGATACTTTTCAGGCTGTTATGAAAAGTAAGTGCTTTTTCTTTCCTTAGAATTATGCCATCAGGGATGAATGAGTGAACTCATACACTGCTCATTGGTATATTGGAGTATTTCTTCTTGGACATATTTCCTTCCAGCTCATTAGTTATCTTTGTGTTTTTATTAAAAATTTATTTAATTTATTTTTATTAATCATCCCCAGAACTTGAGGTCCTCGATTTTTGTCTGAAGAAGAATCTAATATTCAACCTAGAATTCAGTCTGTGGGGTTATGTGCAAAATATTGATTCAAGAATTTAAAAATTTTTAATGCTTTTTTGAATGTAATGTTATCAGGACCAGAGGCTTTTCCATTTTTCATGGTTATCATTGCTCTATTCAATTTATGTCACTTGCACCCACAGAAGGTTATAAACCTATAGTACATTAGTACCATGGGAAGGCTAAGGATTTTCTGTATTGTTTAATTTTATTTATGTTTTTAGCATTATTATATTTATTTTTTACATTGACCAGAAACTCTTCTCTAGAGGTGAAACGTAATTTTTTTCAAGCCACTTCAACCTCAGTTAAATATGGCAGAGGTCTCACACCAGTGTGAAATTTATCTTCCACCTAAAAACAATCACAAACGTCTATGCTCAGTGGCAGTATTTGAACAAGGTTCAAACTCCACCACAGACATGAGATGTTTATGATTGTTTTTAAGTGGGAGTGGTTAACATAACTGTTCTCCAGCCAGCAAGCCACCTGCAGCCTGTGGTTAGAGACCAGGTATGTCAACCAACCAGGGTTAAATTGATTGTCAGCCTGGTTGGCCTTTTTTTTTTTTTTTTTTTTTTTTTTTTTTTTATAGATTATATAAACCATTCTTTACATTGTTAGGCACATGATCTTGAAAAAGAATCTCCAGCATCTTGGCCATTTATTTTTTACAAAATTTGCTTTATTATTTATAATTATCTCTAAGGAGAATCATGGTGTTGGTATTCATCATCAATAATATCTTAATGTGCACATATTTTGCTATTAAGATGTATCTGGTATGTGTAAGTTTCTGATAATGACTTTTTACACTTTACTTGGTGTAATAGCCATTATCTTTTTCTTTTTTTTTTTTTTGGTAGGTATATAGTAACTATCCAAGTGACTTGTTATTTTTTTATTATTTTTTTTTATGTTGTGCCCATACACAGGAGGTTGGTTGATCAACCTATAGTACATTATTACCATATATGGGTAGTGGGTTGGGAAAGGAGGAACTTGTTTATATTTGATTTAAATGACTATAAATTCTATTCCTTGGAAAACACAGCAGGGGAGACTGTTCCATAGTTCAGCAGTTGTAGGGATGAAGGAGGAGGAAAAGAAACTTGTTCTTTTTGTTTCTAGGTGTACTGTGAAGGGATGTTGAGCAGCAGCTGCACGTGTTCCAATGAGCTTAGTACTGAGTGGAGGAATTATTGATGTTATTTCAGATGAGCATTTCCTATGGAAATATTTATAAAATATACATGCTGCAGAAGCAAAACGTCTGCGAAAGTGGGGGGAGAGAGTTGGTAAGATATGGGCCATTAGTAAGTCTAATTGCTCTCCTCTGTATTGAGTCAAGCATTTTGAGAGAGCTTTTAGGGGTCCCACCCCATATGTGAGAGCAATATTCAATAGATGGGCAGTTTTGTGATTTATATAATGTTAATAGCTGTTCAGGGGTCAAGTAACATCTTGAGCGAAAGAGAAATCCTAGTTTTTTAGAAGCTGAGGATGCAATGGTTGTGATATGTTTATGCCAGGAGAGATTTGATGTGAGGGTAATTCCAAGAAGAGAGATCTCAAACTGTCTGGAAATTTGGGTATCGTCAAAAAGGTTATGCTCTTTGACTCTGCTTTGCCTTCCATTTACTTTTTTTTGGTTTGGTTTTTTAGGAATATTACTATAATAGAATTAGGCAGTCTTTTGTGTTCATATTACCAGACTGACCAGTAGCAATCCATGTATACAAAAAAATTTGTGAATATACTCCTAAATGAAGAGATTGCCAATCAAGAAAGACATATATGAGAAGTAGAAATAAAAAGAAACAGAAGAATAGAAAATATGTATGGCTATAAATATTTGAGTTATTCTTTTAGGGTAATATTTGGGAGTGAAGTAGCTAATATTTTCTTGCATTTTAAACCAGCATCTTCAGAACACAAAATAACTTGTTACAACATATACAGGCACTAACAGTTAGTGTTGAAAGCAATTCAGATTGTAATGGACAAAATAATGAAATTTCTAGTTCATGCTAGTTCACTAATGTTAATAAAAAGGAGTTCACTGTTGTTTACTTGTAATGGGTCTTAAAATTGACTTGCTCCCAAAATATCAGTAAATTAATGCAGCCATACTGTTGAGGTTAGGAGAATGTTTTTGCTACTACTAACTCCAGAAATAGTCTCACTTGTGATCACTTCTGTTCCATACAAAAGCTAGCTGTAGGATTTTTCTCTTTGTTTTCATCTGATCTTATGTGAAGGGACATCCAAAATGTGGTCTGTCTGTCTGTCCTGCATTGGCATGATAATGGTAGAAAATGCATTTATTGTGTTCTCTGAGGACATAGAACAGCTCTTCCTGTCTGTCCATAGTATGCAAAGTTTCAAGTACAAGTGGTGGGAGCATTTCATACACTTCTAGATGCGATAAAAAGTGGGATTTCTTCAGTGAGCAGATGACAGTTGCTAGTTTGATATGTGATGTGGAGGTTATATTTATTTAGTACTTTAGCTATCATTTCAGATTTACTCTATATCTAGTCCTGCTTTGGGATGTGTTTGTGGGGAAGGGAGGGGAATTGGAGAGCATGTAATATTTTTTATCTGTTTTATAAGGGGTTGTAACTATTGACTAAAAATTTGCAATAAAGATAGCTGATTTCTGGGTAAGAGCTGTGTCATCAGAACAAATGTCCTTTGGCTCTATGGGTTAGGTTTAAATTTAAGATTACTATATTGTTGAGATGAATGTTTGTGCGAGTATTTATGTGTGTTAGCCTTTTATAAATTAAAAATAAAATGCATCTGAAAGATCTGTGATTAATGTGTCTAGAAAGGGTAAGCACGTTACTTGATTCTTTTCTCTTGTGAAGTCTGTTTTATGGTGATGGCTGTTTAAATGCAGTTAGACTGAAGGTTTGAATGTATCTGTGTTGAGGTTTTGTTCTCTAAATGTTCTATATAGAAATTTGTCTTGAACCTAAAACACTTCTCCAAAGACTGTGACCTTTCCATTACCTCCAAAAGCAGTTTTACTAAGTTTAATACAAAACTCGACACAAACTTGCATTACTTATTTCAAAAAGTGTCCAGAAAGGCCAGGCTATTGTTATTTAATTTTTGTCTATTGTAAATTTGATTCTAGGGTGCTAGCTGTTGAGGTGGCAGAGGAATGTGTCTGAGATGGGCGGCTAAATAAATAATACATCATCAATGTATCATAGCCAAGAAAAGTTTAAGAATGGTGATGAGGAAGTTTCTCAAAATGTTCTATGGAAAACTTAGCTAGAAAAGGAGGTGCAAGGGGAGAACCGCTACTGTCTTCCATCTGTTTGTGCAGTCTTAATTCCATTACAACAAAAAATGAGCTTAACCAGCAATTATGCCTCAAGACACATAAGCATATGCACAAGCACAGAGGAGGAGTTAGGAAAATGTAGAGAATTCTAAAGTAGCAATAAAAGAAATTTACATCTGTTATAATTAAGGATTCTTCTCCTATGTGGGACCCCTGTTTGTGGTGGAGGGGAGTCCTCATTGATGCTGCTAACGCTTATCAATCTTTCTACTTTTTGTCCCTTTCTTCTCATATTCTACACTCTGCTTCTCATGAATCTTTTTTGCTTTCCTGTTCTCTAGCCCAACATCACTGGGATCCAACACATGGTCACCTGGAAAGGATGATCCTGGTAGTTGATATGCACTTCTTTGACTTCTGCTTCAGCTAGCAGACTTGCTTGTTGATTGCCCTGGCATTTTTCACTTCTTGCTCAAATTTTTGGTTTAGTGTAGAGATCCCCATCCATACATGGATGCCTATATCCACCAATCAGTGTATATGTTCTCCAGCACTAAACCAAAAATCAATATGAGCATGAATCCTTCATTCTCAAATTTTTCAGGAACCATCAAGACCCCATACAAGTACAAAAACCTTAGAAACATCATTTGATAGCTCAGATAAGAAACAGAAAAAGTCTGATGTGCATGTAAATGTGCTAATTTCTTATTATCCATACAACAGATGAAAAGGATGGCAGAATCTCACAAAATAGTTTAAAAAACCTACAGTTTGATAATATTCTGGTGGAAATGGAAACATTCTGTCAGCATCATCCATATGGGGAAATACCAATTACTGCCATTTCCCTTAAAACACTCAGTTATTCTAAAGGAGTGATGACACTGAAATGAGTTCTCCTGGATGTTCCAGATAAGGAGATATGATGATCTGGTTATGACCAGAACTATCATCCTTACGTTTGACATAACCTAAACTTGCAACATTTGTAAAATTGAGATCTCAAAATGTCCTGTTAGACTCGGAATTCCTAATCCATTTAAATGTCAAATAACAAACATACCCAAACTGCCTGTCATGGCTTAGCCATCTATGTCCAGTGTGGCAGTAAAGAGCTTGATAATAAATCATGCTCAGCAAAAAAAAAAAAAAATCTAGTTGCATCAACAGTAAGGAAGACTCCAGTCTTTCTGATAATGCCAAAAGTAGAAGAATGACATAGAGATACAAAACATCAGGATACAAGGAGGAAGCTTGCCACCACAATACTAGGCATGAAATGTTATGCTGTAAAGGTGGCAATTAAGAAAATATCAAAAGAGAGACAAATCATGCAAATTATTACAGCATCATTCCCAAAACAGCTCCTAAAATGATCCTCCTAAACATGAGCTCATTAGTCAGAAAATAATGGCAAGAGTACCACATAAAGGAAAACCTCCATATATTTCTGTTGAAAATCTGGATACCTCTGTATCCACTGAATTTAAAGTTAGATATAGCAACTGACTAGACATATTGAAGAGGCTATTAAACATTTTTCTTGATGAGGAGATGATTACTGATTATCCAAAGGTACTTTCCAAAATCAAATGACAAATATAAGCCTAACAAAGGAAATGCCCTTAGCCTCTAATTCTTTCTTTAGTTCTCTTTGGTGGCATCCACAACTTCCATTGGAACTGTACTACTTTTTATTATAGTTATCTGTCACTATAGCAAACACCTATAACAAAGTCCCAAACAAAACCCATAGGTATAATGCCGTGTTCCCTGCAAGTTTGATGCCATGCACAAAAGGTTGCAAGACCTATGACACATCTGTGCCATGTGTGAGTTTACTAAAACTGACCTCGATAATCACAACCACCACTTCTATACTTCTTATGAGTGACTTTAATGGACACAATACTCCTTGGGGGTACACAAATGATAGAGGCCAAATTGCTGAGCATATGCTTGATGATAATGACCTCTCTCTCTCTCTCCTCCTCAATAATAATAATAGATGCAATATGTTCTTTCATATGCCTTCCTGCTCATATTCTGCAATAAATCTTATAGTCTGCCATTCTTCCACTTTTTTTGTTGGATGTTCCACTCAACGTCCCACAAAAAATAGTCTTCCTCTAAGATTATATATATACCAGAAAAAGCACTGGGAATATATCACTCACCAATGCTTTCCAGTATATCCTCATAGGAACCGTGTTGTATCTTTACAGATGCCCAAGTGAAATGATCAGGTTGACTGGAATACCTTTTCACAATTTGCAGAATTTAATGCTGAGATAGTCAGCCAAACATCTATCAGTGATGTATTTAACATTGTGCAAGCAACAACAACTGCAATTCCAAAACCATCATTGTGATTTACAATTTGTCTGAAACCATAGCATGCCAAGCGGGGGGGGGGTGGGGGGGGGATCTAGACAGAGCATGGAATATATATCAGAGCTACCATACTGCATAAAATCTCATAGCTTTTAAATGTATTTCAGCTAAAGCACAATACATTAGACCAGGGGTTCCCAACCATATGCCCACAGGCACCATGGCGCCCATCAACCAATTTGTGTGAGCCTGCCACTGTTCAACCGTGTGCTGTATAGTTGGAAATAATCACACAACAATTCATGGCATGCTATATGACACATGCATTAATGACGCATGACGAGTAATAAACGCATACAATGTAAAGTAGACGCGCATTTGAAGTTGTTCATTCCAGTTTAAGAACTGGAATATCATGATATTCTTCTAATTATGAAGCACTGGCCAATGAAATGCTATGCCAAAGATCACACTAACTTACATATATATATATTTAAATTTTCATATAATGTAAACTTTTAAGTGATAAAACATTTGATTATAATGTAAACTTTGTATGTATTCATTTAACAAACGAATTCAAAAAATTTGCTTGAAAAAATAGATGGTGCCCGTTGCCCTATCGGTATTTTAGAATGTGCTCTAGGAAACAAAAAGGTTGGGAACCCCTGCATTAGACCTTATAATTAAATGCAATCTTGGATCGGTATGTTATATACAGCCAACGTAAAATAGGATGGAATGCAACTGACATGCAGGAATTGTGGGCAAAAATTGCTGTCAGTTCATTGTCAGGAAATGTAAAGTTATGCACCTTGATATAATGAGATAATCACTGATATGGGATAAAATCCCCCCCCCCCCAAAAAAAAAGAGCAGTTATGCTATTTATCTGTCCTAGAATTATATGTAGCTGCTGAACCCAAAGCAGTTACACATGCTTTTGGAGAAAACAGCATAGGTTTACTAAGGGAAGGTCATGTTTGAGTAACTTGCTCACATTTTTAATAATGTGACAGGTAGATAAAGAGAATGGATACACCACCATGATACTTTTGGACTTTGTTAAAGCTTTTGACAGACTTCAGCATAAGTCTGTTACATAGGTTTGAGGATATGGGATTGGATTATTGAGTACTAGTTTGGATTAGTGGATGGCTGACTGACAGATATAAAAAAGGGATGATGGGCTATTTGAATCTACAAGATTTAAGACAACCAGTGATGTACCTCCGGGATCAGTCCTTTGTCCATTGTTATTCAATCTTTACATTAATAAAATTGAGAAGGATTTAACTGGAGACATGCAAATAGATAATCATAATGCAACTGACATGCTGGAATTGTTGGCAAAAATTGCTGTCAGTTCATTGTTAATGTAAAGTTATGCACCTTGATATAATGAGATAATCATTGGAATATTATATTGGTAGGATTATGTTAGAAGAAACTGACTAGGCTAGCAATCTTGTAGTAGATAGGAAGTTGAAATTCATAGGCCACATATCAAAAATTGCCAGTATAGTGTAGAGGATAATTGCAGTGCTGGAACAAACATGTAAAAATAAGAAAGTCATTTTGCCTCTTTACAGGGCTTTAATATGACCTCATCTGGACTATTGTGCACAGATCTGGTTTCTGAAGTGATGGAAATATACTGGAGAGAGGGTGAAAAGGAGATTGTTAAAGATGATATCAGGATTGTGGAATGTAGATTATGAGGAGAGATTGAAAATCTGTGGATGCAGATGCTAGCAAATGGGAGAAAGAGAGACAGGTGATATGATAGAGACCTACAAACTTCTGAAATGGTTGTATATTTTATCAGTAAATGGAATTTTTAATTTTATGGAGGGTTAGGGAGGACCAAAGGACATCCATGAAAGTTGAGAATGAATGGCATCAAGAAATGGGTGAAAGCAAGATTTTTCTCTCATAGAGGAGTGCATTACTGGAATGGCTTGCTTCGGAGGTTCTGAGCAGATAGTATGAATGAATTCAAGAGCAAGTATGATGTGGTGAGAGTGATATGTGGCCTCAATGGGTCCATGACTTCCTGGAGGGCTCTTGTAATAATAATGATAATAAATGTGCAAGAACATCAATAACAGAATCATATCCTCCTGAATTTTAGATATTTAAGAATAATAAAAGGAACCTTACCTTCTCTTTTGATGGGCTAAAGCTGTATAATTGGCCATTTCCTTCCGTAAGATGGAACTGAGAAGAGCGCTCTTTCATGCCATATGATATTCATTATAAGATGATCAAATATCTCCTGCCTTAATGGTAGAAGCAGTTGTTATTACCTTTTTCAAATTCAGGAAAATATCCAAAAGTAGCAAATGGTCAACGCCCAGCTTCTATGCTGTCTTTCTAGAAAACAGTGACCTTCAGTAATCAATGTCTATGAAAGCCACAGCATGGCTTTTGCAGGCATCAGTCATCTTTGGATCACTTGTTCTATTTAGAAACTTCTCAGACATGCATTCCTGAAATATGGTCACCCAGTTTCAGTTTTTCTTGACCTAGAAAAGCTTATGACACATCCTGGAGATGGTACCCCCTCTTGCTATTAAAGTTCTTCCTAGCCAAATCTCCATAGGAATTACATCATTCCAGCAATACTGCTAAAAGGTACAATGCTTTTATAATTTGTTGTCATTCTTGAACATGAGGGTAAGTGAAACACAAGTGCAACATGTCAGTTAATCTTCTTGTTCTCGTTGACTAAAGTAACAGGTTCAGGTTCTCAGCAGGAAAAAAAAAAAAAAAAAAACGTCTATTTAAACTTTCCCAAATCTCAATCTTCACGCCGATTTAGGATCGGGATTAATCCAGTAGCGAAAGAAGCCATGTTCCTTTTCCTATGACTCATATGGGGGGGGGGCTTATTCCTTGCATACATTTATCAATTAAGAGAAAAGTGCAGGGGAGCAGTGAACATTATCTGTACCCTATCCTCAACACCAATGTTTCCCAAACTTTTAGTACCCGCATACCCTTGTAAACGTTTAGTAACACTGCATACCCCATCATTCCAATACAATTTGGAGAAGTAATAATAATATTTCATTCAAACAAGAATTATAAAAATATTATTTAACATTTTTATTATAATAAATTACGAACGTGAAACTTTTTTGAATTTTTAAATACACTTTTAGTTATACAATTCCAAGATACAGCAGATACAAATATTATGAAATTTAAATTTTCAATAATGAAAAAATATTTTTTAATGTAACTATTTCTGTTGAGAAGAAAATCTGATTCTATATTTATTATTTTAGCCATGGATGGGCTGCTTGTCACATAGACAGCTTGCAACACAAACATGATTAAACATGTATAGGTTCAGGTGGGTAGTGAAACAGTCAGTGAGGACCATTATAATTAAGATATAAATAATTCCAAAAGTTAGCAGAGAGTTAGTTACTACCACATGGTTGGGACTATTTAATGAAAACAGTTTGAACCATGCGATAATGAAGATCAGTTGATACAAAATGTGGCCAGTAGACACATTTCGTTAAAAACTTCCTTTAGATTTTTTTCATCATCGTTGTGTGGTCTTTCAGTCTATGGACTGGTTGGCTGTAGCACACCCGTTCCTGCTATTTGTTCCTTTCTTCGGCAATTCTCTTCATTTCTCCATCTTCTTGTTTCCCAATTTTCACATAATTGTTTGATGAAGTTCATTCTTGGTCCATCCCTTTCTTTTACCCAGGATTTTCCCTTCTATTACTGTTTTGAAGAAATAGTTATGCCTTAGTAGGTGTCTTATCCATTTGAGTCACTGCTTTTTTACAGTCTCCAATATACTTCTTTCTATGCCAACCTTTTTGATAACTTTGTCATTGCTTTTCTTTTCTTTCCAACTCACTTTCATTATTCATCTCCAGCACCACATCTCAAAGGACTCTAGGTATTTCTGATCTTTTTTAAGGAGTGTACAGGTTTCCAGTGCATATAATGCAACTGGCCAAACTAGTCAAGACAAAGGTTTTTACTAGTCTTTTTCTTAGATATTCATCTTCTGTGATCATTTTCCCCAAATATTGAAAGGAAGTTACTTGTTTAATGGGTTTATCTTCTATTCTGATGTTCGCAGCATGAGGTTTTTTTTTCCTATTATCATTGCCTTTATTTTTATGAAGTTTATTCTCATGTCATATTCAGATGTCTTGTTATTTATTCTTTTCAGCATTTTCTCCAGTCCCTTAGATCAAGCTGCTATTATTGCTTGGTCATCTGCAAATTTAATAACATTTACTCTTTTGCCATTTATCACAATTCCGTATTCCTTATTTAAAGCTTCCCTCATCATTTTTTTCAACAGTACTAAAATGGATTGGGGAGAGTAGGCATCCTTGTCTTACACCTTTCTCAATTTTAGCTGGTTCTGACCAACCGTCTTGCAGAGACACTACTGCAGTTTGATGTTTATACAGTTGCCAGATCAACTTTATAATTTGTTCTTCTACTCCTCTCTCTCCCTCAATAACGGGAAGAGTTTATGCCATGAGACCATGTTAAATGCCTTTTTTGTAGTCTATAAAGCATATATAGGTGTTGTCCTTGTTCTATCATGTGTTCACCAAGATGCCAAGGCCAGAATTGCTTCGCAGATTCCTTGTTCTTTTCTGAAGCCAAATTGGTTTTCTTCAAGATAGATTTCAGATTTTGATTCCAGTCGATCTTTTATTATTTTTAGGAGTATTTTGACATATATGACTTACTAAGCTTATTCTCCTGTAGTTGGTACATTCTATTGATTTAGTCTTTTTAGGGATGGGTACCATCAGAGAATGTAAAAAGTCTTCCATCATATTCCTTTTTCAAAAATATCAGCAATCAGTTGGTATACTTTGTCTTTTACCTGTTCACTTGCTTCCTTAATTAGTTCGATGGGTATTCTATCTATGACTGTTGCCTTAGTCCTTGCAGTAGTTGTGAGCGCATTTTCGAACGCATCACAAGTAATTTGCATTGTATTATTTGTAAGTTTGTTTTTCCTTTCTGGCAATTGCAACAGTGGTTTTGTTTCCTTATACAGTTCTTATACATATTCTTGCCATCTTTTCTTATTTATCTCAGGGTCTGTTATTAGGTTAGCTGAGTTGGAAAGTTTACCTGTTTGTCATTTAGTGCAAAAGTTGTTATATTTCTGTGTTTGTGTGTAATTTATAAGTTTGTTTTTCCTTTCTGGCAATTGCAACAGTGGTTTTGTTTCCTTATACAGTTCTTATACATATTCTTGCCATCTTTTCTTATTTATCTCAGGATCTGTTATTAGGTTAGCTGAGTTGGAAAGTTTACCTGTTTGTCATTTAGTGCAAAAGTTGTTATATTTCTGTGTTTGTGTGTAATTTATAAGTTTGTTTTTCCTTTCTGGCAATTGCAGCAGTGGTTTTGTTTCCTTATACAGTTCTTATACATATTCTTGCCATCTTTTCTTATTTATCTCAGGGTCTGGGATAAATAAGAGTTGGAAAGTTTACCTGTTTGTCATTTAGCACAAAAATGGTTATATTTCTGTGTTTGTGTGTAATATTCTTTATCTTCCTGTAGGTTAAATCTTTATAGTTCTTCTGTATAGTTTCTCTATTTCCTTGCATTGTTGACTCCAACAGGTTTCTTTAGTTTCTCTGTCCACTTCATTTTTGAGCTTTTGTCCTTTTGTTGTGTTAATACTTTTCCATTTTCATCTTTCTTCCATTTTACTTATTTATTTCAGTAGTGATCCATGGCTTTTTCGGTTTTTGTGGTTATATTCCTTTGTATTTTTCTGCTGTTAAATTTATTTATGGTTTTGATATCTTTCCAGAGTGTGTCAGTAACTGGAGTTTCCAGTTCTTTTTCTTGTTTAAACTTATTTATCTGTATGTCGGTGCAATCTCTGAATCTTTGTTTTGTTTCTTTTTTTCTTTTAAAATTTCTACATTCCATGTCTTTCTAGCTTTAGGCTTTTTTTGGGGGGATTTTCCATTTTAGTTGGCTTTTCATCATTACTAGGTTGTGGTCAGGTCCTATATCTTCTCCTGTTTTCTTAACTTGGTTCTGGTATTGCTGTTTTACAATGATGTAGTTGATTTCAAATCTTTTTTTGTTCCCCTGGACTCTTCCAAGTATATCTTCTCCTTGGGGGCTTCAAACCAGGTGCTAGTGATCATAAGGTTTTCTTACAGAAGTGTATTAGTCTTTGTCCTCTTTTGTTTCTTGTTCCAAGGCCAAACTTTTCACTGATGTCAGGGGTTTCTTCTTCTCCAACTGAGGCATTCCAGTCTCCCATTATCACTACATTTTCTTTTGCTTTTGCCTTTCCTCAATAGTCCTTCAATTTGCTTGTAGATTTCTTCCACTTCATCTTCACTGTGTCCTGATGTTGTCATATATACTTGTATTATTAACAGATCTACTGGTTTGACTGATAATCTTGCCATCATGCACTGTTCTGATTACCTCTACTTCCATCAGTGTTTTTGGTTGCCTGTTTATCCATTAAAAATGCTAGCCCACCTATCCATCTTTACTGCCTGTATGAATTATTCTGTATATTCATCGCTTTGAAACTCTCCTTTATCTTTCCATCTGGTTTCACTTCCTATATTTATTTTATTTTTTTCTCAGCCTTTCTGCTTGTAGTAGGATGCGTACATTCCATGTGTCTATGTTGATACAGATTTTGTATGCTGACGACCTGAGAGTCCTTGTCATCTCTCCTGCCAGGCACGACACTTATTGAGGTCACAGCCCCATAGTTGATAGTTTGCTTATCATTTGTAGGCATTCTTCCATGTGCTACTTGGGATTTGTAGTGAAGAGGTCCCCTTGCCTTCTTCACCCACAATAATGTGGTAAAATGCTACCAAAAATCTAAATACTACAGGCTCACTGACTTCTCTATATACCATATGTTCTTGTTTTCAACACATCCAGTACTCTTATCATGTTCTACAGCTATTCCATCAGTTGAGGGAATTGAAACTGCATATGCAGCTGATAAATTAATCTGTTATTGGTAGTCGGCCAGAAAGGAGCAGTACTACACATAAAGTATGTGAGATCAATCCTGAAATTAAGCATTGGCAGTCCAGTCTACATAGGAACAGAAGGGGGGGGGGGGTTGATTTGGCTAGGTTCTGCATAAGTCACAATAATCTTACACATTGCTATCTACTAAGGGCAGATGACCCACCAGTGTGCAAATGCAGTTGTAACCTTACTATATGTCATTTTCTTGTGAAGTACTACCATTTTAATCAAGAAACTAATGCAACTTATACTAATCTCACTAAACTATATATATACATATACTCAGATCTTATGCATGGTGTTTTAACTTTTTACTAAGAATTAATTTGTATAGTAGTATCTGATCATAAATGTCTTTTATACATTTTTCCATTTTCAGTTTGTTAAAATTTGTTTGTTTGTTTGTACATAAGATGTTATTTATTTACTTTTTTAGATTGTTATTTTTTACCTTATGTACCTGCTGTAGTCATGTACACTGTCCTAAATAACAGTAGAGGTAGCATACAACTGCCTTACACTCGATTTAACATCAAGCCATCTTCTTGTACTTTCTTGAACTTTAACTGTTGCTGTGCAACTTATATATAAGCTATTGTGTTGATGTATAACGGACCAGTTTTCACCAAACACATTCAGTGCATTCAACAGTTTTTCTCCTGGACCTTATTATGTGCTTTTTCGAGATGAACAAAACTTAGAGATTCTTATTATTCTCCTATGATTTCTTGACCATCTTTCTCAAGATAAAAATCTGGTTGCAGTTTTCTGTTCATCTATTTTTCTTAGTCATTTCTTAAGGATTCTTCATTTTTATCCTGTATAACTACCAGTGTTGAAAGAAATGTGCTAACTACTTATGTTTTAGTGTGTTTATCACTTTGTGAAGAAAATGTTATGCAATTTATAAGTGATACAAGACCATCTATTACTATTTTTTTATTAATAATATCATTTTTAGCAAGGATATTATTAATAAAAATGTTTTTCACTTCTAACTTATGTCTTGAATCACTTTTATGGGAAAGAAGCAAACATTGTCTTCTCTGCCATTATAAGCAAATATTGAAATCAGTCTGTATTATAAAAACAAAATCTCAATAAAATAAGACCCTTAGGTCAACACATAACTATATTAGCGCATCTCAGAATTCTGATCTCCAAAACATTGTCAGATGGAGAGGACCAGTGGTGATGTATGACATGGCAGCAACTCAAAAACCAATCAAATAACATTTAGGAATCAATACAGTGAAATATTTTGGGGAAAATAAATACTTCTTTCTCAACTTTGCATGTTTTAATATTCACTATTAATGATCAAATTCTGCATATTGCATCACTTTGTAAAAAATAAGCTAATTACTGCTGTCTGTTTTAGGTCACTGTGCATCATTAACTGGTTATCTCTTGTTTTTAAATAATGAAACCTGTAGTGAATTCATCACCAAAAAACACAGGTACTAACCACAGTAATGACTATTTAATTTACTGACGATGTCCCAAGATACTTATTGAAATATTTACGAATTAAATAGTCATTACTCTGGTTAGTACATGTGTTTTTTAGTGATGGTTATCTCTTGGTATATACACAGTGTGCGCTCTAAAGATGAAATGATGTTGTGTGTATATCCTATCCTCTCATTGGTCTTATTCTCTTATGGTAAAATAGTGATAATCAAGAAAAGACATTGCAATTGCTTATATTCCTCAATAGATGTAATAAAGCTACAATGAAACTAAAACGCCTCTTCTGATTTTTTTTTTTTTTTTTTTTTTTTTTTTTTTTTTTTTTTTACTTATCTGCTAAAAATTCTCAGTCATCACGAACAAGCAGACAAGCACACTTTTCAAGCCCTGTTAATGGAATTGACCAGACCTTGTATTGACCTTACAAAATAACATAATTTATATCTCATGAGATAATAGTGGACTTTTTAATGCAATTAAACAAATTTTGTAATAAATAAAAGTTTATGTCAATAAAAAAACAAAAAAAATCCGTTTAGTATAGCACTAATATAATATATATATATATATATTTATTTATTTATTTATTGTATTAATAATATGCCACCTTTTAATAATGTTGGTTTAAGCATATCTTTGCTCTCCAACTAACATGCTATGAGTATAAATATCACTGCACTATAAGAGTCCAAATTTCTTTATAGCCTGTATACTAGTAGAGTTTATACTCTCCAGAATAGGATTTTTGATTATCTTATCATTAGTCTACCCATTGGTACTAATGTGCTACAGGTTTACAACCCTTGGTGGTGTAATTAACATAATTGTTTTTAAAGTTATGTGAAATTTATGGATTAAATACCAAGTCAGGGATTTTTGCAGTAATTATTAGTAAGATAATATGTTTGTTAACTGTGAGAGTTCTGGGTTCAATTTGTTTTGCAGGAGGGAACCCTTCCTGGTACCTCTGTATGAGACTAGCTAACTTCCCTTCAGCTGAATAGACATTATGAAGGTCTTTGATGGAATTCAAACCCAAATTTTACCAAAAGAAGGATAAATGCTACTTCATCCTTGCAGCTACACATTGTGCATAGAACGGGATCTTTATCAGATCCACTTTTGATGGAAATAGATAAACATCTAACAGCTTAATCCTTAAAATGATAGAAATGATAACTGTTTGAAATTTAAGCCAGTTAATCAGTCATGTTTCTTGTGGGAATTATTGTTGAACTCCTTAGCAAACAGACTAATTTTTGCATGGTTACTGCTAGAGGTGAACATGTAAGCATTTAAGACATGAAACTGGTGGAACATAATTATGACTCAGTTATATTTCTAAAAGTCAGTCTTATTATCATTATTTTCTTTTTACTTCAAAACATTCTTTGCATTTATTGATTTATTGTTATAGCTGCCTTAACTTCATCACATCATGTCTTAACCTTTACTTAGTTAGTCCCCCCCCCCTCGCTCTCAACAGAATTTAAATTGTGTCCCTAAAGCTGACATATTTGTTACTTTATTATCATACTAATCCCCTCATTTTTCCTTTTAGTATTTATTAATATTGGTTAATATTTAAAGTTAAAGAACTTTGAGGAATAAAAATACATCAGACATTTTATTTTTTATGACTAGCTAATATCTATATATCTTCAAAGATATACTATTATTTTCAATATTGTTTTACTAAGAGACATACTGTCATATAATGTTGGAAATTGCAAACTAATGTATCCTGCTACTGATATTGAGTTTAGCTACTAGGCTTATTAGAACAGTTAGCATATGAGATCACTCAACACTGTTCATTATTTAATATCTTTAGCTGCTTGTAATAATTATATGTTGATTTTTTCCACTGTTAATCTCACTAAAGATTCATAATACACAACTCAAGAGCAAAGTATAATCTGGAAATGCTTTCAAGATTAATTTTAGTAAAATTAACTCAGTACTATTTTTCTCCTTCAAGGAAATATCTGGAGTAATTACTTTGAAAGACTGCTAAATGAAACAAGAAGCAACAGAACAGTGTTAGTAATTTTCAAGAGGAATGCATTCAAAAGTATAGATATAGAAGAAAAATGGCAAAATATAAAACAATGAAACAGCTGAAGAAATACTAGGAAAATGGGAGAGAAGTTAGAAGAAAATTACTCCAAAATCAAAATAAAGAAGAGGAAAAGGAGATAAACAAAATGTACAAGGAGAAAAATAGACAAGTAAAGAAAAGTGTAAGAGAGGATAAAAGAAAATTCACTGAAGAACTCTGTAAGGAGGCTGAACAGGCTGCAGCAAACTTTGATTTCAAGAAATTTTTCAAAATAACAAGGATGATAACTGGAAAAAATATGAAAAAATAGAGACCAATAAGAGATAAACAAGGAAAATACTGACAAGAAAAAAAGACAGAAAAGAGATGGATAGAACACTTTCAGGAAATGCTAAACAGTGAAACCCCAATACAAGAAACTATACTCCCAGAAAATACTGAAATGGAAACATTAAATATAAATACAGGAGAGATAACTAAAGCAATAAAGACACTCAGAAATGGGAAATTGCAGAGATAGACAATATACAAGCAGACCCACTTAAAAAGCATGCATACATATATCTACAGAGATACTGTGTGCCCTTCTAAATGAAATATGGATAAAAGAAGAATGGCCAAATGACTGGAACATTGGTGAAAATATCAAAGAAATGGGGCATACAGCAGAATGCAAAAACTAGAGAGAATAGCTCTTCTAAGCACCATTAGTAAAATCTTCACTAGAATAATATTAGAAAGAATGAAACACAAGAATGAATGTAAACTAGGAATGAATAAGCAGCTTTCAGAACCTAATAGATCATGCATAGACCAAATAATAACTGAGAATAATTATTGAACAATCAGTATAATGACAGACCATCCTGTATTTGGGATTCATCGACTTTGCAAAAGCATTCAATAGTATAAACAGAGAAGTAATTTGGAAATTAATGAAATATTATGGCATACCTGAGAAAATAACTAATATAGTAAAAGCAATGCACGACAATTATAAAATCAAGATAATATGTAATGAGAATTTAAGAAAAGAAATAAACATAACAAGGGGTGTGAGGCAAGGGTGCATTACTCTCTCCTACAATCTTTTTAATAGTGAAAGACTGGGTGATGAGAAATACAATAGATGAAAGCATTAATATGCAATGGGAATGGACAAATAAATTAAATCACTTAGGGTGCTGGTGACATATGCTTGATAACTCAAAAGCACCAACACGTGCAAAGAAAAATAGATAATCTAAACCTGGAAGCTTCCAAGTGTGGCTTAAAAAATAAACCAAAATAATCAAGCTTAATTCCAAACAAAATCTAGCACTCCAACTTATGGAAGAACAGGGAGACACATTTGTTTATCTAGGATCAGTGGTGAGCACTGAAGGAGGAACAGAAGAGGACATAAAAAATAGAATACAAAAAAACCCAAATTGTCTT